>NC_060183.1:7739063-7849063 GCF_021184085.1 Oncorhynchus gorbuscha
TGATATATGGATTTAGAGAACTACAGAAATAAAAGGTGTGTTTGTAAAGTATAAACATCTAAATGACTTTTTTTTTTTTGCTAATTGATTTAAAAGTTCCCAGAATGCTTCATTAGGTTGTGGAAACATTGTGGGGACATCACAAAAGACATATGCCCGAAAACACAAAAACGTTCAAGTCTACAAAGCTTCTTTTAGGGGGATGCATGAAACATTCACCTGATGTTACGAGAATGTTCTTAGAACACATTTAATCTGTTCTTAGAACACATTTAATCTGTTTTTAGAACACATTTAATCTGTTTTTAGAACACATTTAATCTGTTCTTAGAACACATTTAATCTGTTCTTTAAAAGTTCCCAGAATGCTTCATTAGGTTGTGGGAAATGTCTGGTGAGAACATCACAAAATATATGTTCCCAAAACACAAAAAACTGTCCGATTGTGCGGATGATTCTACAATTCTGCATTTAAAAAAAAATATTGGGCTGATCTTAAGAGTTTCTTTGTACCTAATGTTTCTGCTATCGTTTCCTATGACTGATAAGAGCTTCTGGACATCAGACAACCGATGAATATTTCTACTTCAACAGAGTAGGACATACTGCTCAGCCCAGACCAGGCCCTAATCCCAGAGACTCGGAAAAGGAAGATATGACGTAAGAGAGGCTGACGTGGGGGCACCATGACAAAACTACTATTAGTCAACCACGAACAAGAACCCCCAGAACGGGACTCATCTGAATGTAACCCAGTACAGGTTTTAAAAAAGGAATGGAAGCATGGAGGTCATTTTGTGCCAACAAAACAAAAATATTTCCTGAGTTTTCTTATATCTCCTATTGACATTATATATATTATATTATATTATATATTGACATGGTTATTGTTTGTATCCCGACCATTTTCCACTTTATTTATGTTAGAAATATTGTTTCAATGTCCATTCTCTTGATGTTAAAATACCGCAGTCTCTGTTTTAGCACTCAGACGTTCCATTCTCCATACTGCAAAGGGCCACAGAGAGAACATTTACGACCGGTAGTTAAAATGATCAAACTGGTCCAATTTCCCCCCTATCCTCTCTGGTGGGGGGGGGGGCTGTCTTTGATCCTCACCCAGGAGGGAAAGTCATGGCAATACTATCACCACCACGGGCCTTTTTGGGTTGGAGGGTTTGTGTTTTGTCCTGTAGTTCATTCAATGTAATTGGAGAATCCAGTGGCTTCTGGTGGTCTTTAATAGCTGATTCTTAGTAAAAGTTTTGTAAATTATAATCTATGTGTTTTTGCTCTAGGTTTTTGTTATATCAAATAAAATAAAATAATATTTGTCACATGCTCCAAATACAATAGATGTAGACCTTATTGTGAAATGCTTACTTACAAGCCCTTAACCAACATGGCAGTTTTAAGAAAATAAAGTTATATTTACTAAAATAAATTAAAGTCAAAAATAACATTAAAAAAAGTAACACAATAAAATAACAATAATGAGGCTATAGTCTGTGCTATGGGTACCGGTACCAAGTCAATGTGTGGGGGTACAGGTTCGTCGAGGTAATTGGTACATGTAGGTAAGGGTGAAGTGACTGTGCATAGATAATGAACAGAGAGTAGATGCAGTGTAAAAACAAAGGGGGGGGGGTCAATGTAAATAGTCCGGTGGACATTTGATACATTTTTCAGCAGTCTTATGGCTTGGGGTTAGAAGCTGTTCAGCAGTCTTATGGCTTGGGGGTAGAAGCTGTTCAGCAGTCTGATGGCTTGGGGATAGAAGCTGTTCAGCAGTCTTATGGCTTGGGGGTAGAAGCTGTTCAGCAGTCTTGTGGCTTGGGGGTAGAAGCTGTTCAGCAGTCTTGTGGCTTGGGGGTAGAAGTAGTTCAGCAGTCTTGTGGCTTGGGGGTAGAAGCAGTTCATCAGTTTTATGGCTTGGGGGTAGAAGCTGTTCAGCAGTCTTGTGGCTTGGGGGTAGAAGCAGTTCATCAGTCTTATGGCTTGGGGGTAGAAGCTGTTCAGCAGTCTTGTGGCTTGGGGGGGTAGAAGCAGTTCAGCAGTCTTGTGGCTTGGGGGTAGAAGCTGTTCAGCAGTCTTGTGGCTTGGGGGTAGAAGCTGTTCAGCAGTCTTATGGCTTGGGGGTAGAAGCTGTTCAGCAGTCTTATGGCTTGGGGGTAGAAGCTGTTCAGCAGTCTTATGGCTTGTGGGTAGAAGCTGTTCAGCAGTCTTATGGCTTGGGGGTAGAAGCTGTTCAGCAGTCTTATGGCTTGGGGGTAGAAGCTGTTCAGCAGTCTTGTGGCTTGGGGGTAGAAGCTGTTCAGCAGTCTTATGGCTGGGGGGTAGAAGCTGTTCAGCAGTCTTATGGCTGGGGGGTAGAAGCTGTTCAGCAGTCTTATGGCTTGGGGGTAGAAGCTGTTCAGCAGTCTTATGGCTGGGGGGTAGAAGCTGTTCATCAGTCTTATGGCTTGGGGGTAGAAGCTGTTCAGCAGTCTTACATTTACATTTACATTACATTTAAGTCATTTAGCAGACGCTCTTATCCAGAGCGACTTACAAATTGGTGCATTCACCTTATGACATCCAGTGGGACAGTCACTTAACAATAGTGCATCTAAAACTTAGGGGGGGTGGGGTGAGAGGGATTACTTAACCTATCCTAGGTATTCCTTAAAGAGGTGGGGTTTCAGGTGTCTTATGGCTGGGGGGTAGAAGCTGTTCAGCAGTCTTATGGCTTGGGGGTAGAAGCTGTTCAGCAGTCTAATGGCTTGGGGGTAGAAGCTGTTCAGCAGTCTTATGGCTTGGGGGTAGAAGCTGTTCAGCAGTCTTATGGCTTGGGGGTAGAAGCTGTTCAGCAGTCTTATGGCTTGGAGGTAGAAGCTGTTCAGCAGTCTTGTGGCTTGGGGGTAGAAGCTGTTCAGCAGTCTTATGGCTTGGGGGTAGAAGCTGTTGTTAAGGAGCCCCTTGGACCTAGACTTGGCGCTCCGGTAGCGCATTGGAGTGGATCTAGGGTTTCCAGGATGTGGAATGTGAGCTATGACAAGCCTTTCAAAGCACTTCATGGTTACAGGCGTGTAGCCCAATGCCACGACTTCCGCCGAAGTCGGTTCCTCTCCTTGTTCGGGCGGCCCAGCGGCAGTCGACATCGCCGCTCGTCTAGCCATCGCCGATCCACTTTTCATTTTCCATTGGTTTTGTCTTTGTTTCTCACACACCTGGTTTTCATTTCCCTCTTACTGGTCATGTATTTAACCCTCTGTTTTCCCCCTGTTTGTTTCCCACACACCTGGTTTTCATTTCCCTCTTACTGGTCATGTATTTAACCCTCTGTTTTCCCCCTGTTTGTTTCCCACACACCTGGTTTTCATTTCCCTCTTACTGGTCATGTATTTAACCCTCTGTTTTCCCCCTGTCTTTATGTGTGATTGTTTATTGTTCAGGTCAGTAGGTTTACGGCTGGTTTTGTCCGGGTGCTGTTTTCACCTCGTGTTTCGTGGCAACCGTTATTGTTCACACATTGGGACGGTTACTTGTGCTATTTTCTTGAGTAAAGTGTGTTGTTCACTCATCTCTGCTCTCCTGCGCCTGACATCATACACCAGCTACACCCACCCACCCACCCACCCACCCACCCACCCGCCCACCCACCCACCCACCCGACACCCAAACGGTTCGGACGCTACCAAACAGAAGTTGGCACATGGACATGTCACGACTTCAGACGAGTCTCTTGTTGGGGTCATAAAGAAAAATGGAGAACACCATTGTGTTTATTATAGTCTCTTCCTTTCCAGTCGTCATAATAGTTTGAAGGTCAAACCGTTCGGACGCTACAGACGTTTACGTGAAAAGACAGTCTCATGGTCTGACAAACACCACTCTAGCTCTGCCACCTTTCACCACAGATGTCTCATGGTCTGACAAACACCACTCTAGCTACGCCACCTTTCACCACAGATAAGGAAGTGCAACACTGGCAGATGCGCTGGATTGACATCTCTAAAAACCTAAACTATCTCTGATGTGGCTTGAGACACATCCAATGCAAAACATCTGATATCTCTAAAAACTTAAACTATCTCTAGCTTAAACAGACAGATTTTTGATAGAGGTGTTTTTGTTCTGTAACTTACATGCGCTGGATTGACATCTCTAAAAACATAAACTATCTCTGATGTGGCTTGAGACACATCCAATGCAAAAAAACTGATATCTCTAAAAACTTAAACTATCTCTAGCCTAAACAGACAGATTTTGATGGAGATTTTTTTGTTATGTAACTTAGATTGACCCACCCCGGTAGCAAGTCTGAATAGGGAGATATTTACCATGGAGACATTGACAATGACCGGTAAATGGTAGCTTGGTCGCCATGGAGACAACGACCGGTCGCTGGTAGCTAGGTCGCCTTTTATCATGGCAAGTCTGAATAGGGAGATAGTTAACCCAACCATGGAGACATAGACATTGACCGGTTGCTGGTAGCTAGGTCGCCTTCTATCATGGCAAGTCTGAATAGGGAGATAGTTAACCCAACCATGGAGACAGGAAGGACGGAGATAGAAGGTTAATTCCTATTTCACAACCTCACAACCTCACAATCTATCGCCTCGCTCCCTATTCCTCGATCACTCCCTATTCCTGTCTGTCTGCATGTATGTATGTCTGTATCTCTTCCCCCTTAGTCCAACAAATGTGACAGGAAGGACAGGCATAGCAGGTTAGGTAAGGCCATTACAGTACTGGTATGTTCTAGCGCTTTCCATGTGCGGCTCCAGGGAGGGGCTCATCGGAGCCGAAGCACCCTCAAAAATAGCAGTGTTATGGGAATTGACCTATGCAGACAGGGATCTTGGTTTACCTATGTTGTCTAATAAGACCATTTAAAACTTCTAGGATCAGTTACTGGCTTGTAATATCTGTGTGTGTGTGCGTGTGCGCGTGGCAGCCATGATCTGAGTAGCTAACTCACGCAAGGCGTTTAGCTATAGAGTCTGTGTCCCAAACCACACCCTAATTGTAACGATTTTCTTCCTGGGAAAGAGAGGAGGACCAAAATGCAGCGTGGTTATTATAGCATCTTTAATAAAGACGAAACCGTAAACACTATACAAATAGAAAATAAGAAACCGTGGCAAAACCGAAACAGTCCTAACTGGTGCAGAGAACACAGAGACAGGAAACAATCACCCACAAGATACCTGAAGAATATGGCTGCCTAAATATGGTTCCCAATCAGAGACAACGATAAACACCTGCCTCTGATTGAGAACCATTCCAGGCAACCATAGACTTACCTAGAACACTCAACTGAACACAACCCCATAGACTACAAAAACCCCTAGACAAAAGAAGACACATAAATCACCCATGTCACACCCTGGCCTAACCAACATAATAAAGACAACACAGAATACCAAGGCCAGGGCGTGACACTAATCCCTACTGTACTGTATTCCCCACAGGCCCTGGTCAAATGTAGTGCTGCCTTCAGAAAGTACTCATACACAGAAAGTAGTCGTACACAGGAAGTACTCATACACAGAAAGTAGTCGTACACAGGAAGTACTCGTACACAGGACGCATTCGTACACAGGAAGTAGTCGTACACAGAAAGTAGTCATACACAGGAAGTACTCGTACACAGGAAGTAGTCGTACACCGGAAGTAGTCGTACACAGGAAGTAGTCGTACACAGAAAGTAGTCGTACACAGGAAGTAGTCGTACACAGGAAGTACTCGTACACAGGAAGTAGTCGTACACAGGAAGTACTCGTACACAGGAAGTAGTCATACACAGAAAATACTCATACACAGAAAGTACTCGTACACAGGAAGTACTTGTACACAGGAAGTAGTCATATACAGAAAGTACTCATACACCTTGACATTTTACACGTTTTGTCGTGTTAAAGCCTGAATTCAAAATGTATTAAATTTATTTTTCTTACCTATCTACACACAATACCCCATAACGACAGTGAAAATATGTTTTTAGAAATGTTTGCTAATTATTATTTTTTTATAATGAAATGCAGAAAAATGTAATTGACACACTTTAGTATTCACAGCCCTGAGTCAATACTTTGTAGAAGCACCTTTGGCAGCGAGTAGAGTCTTTCTGGGTAAGTCTCTAAGAGCTTTCCACACCTGGATTGTGCAACATTTGCCCATTATTCTTTTCAAAATTCTTCAAGCTCTGTCAGATTGGTTGAAGGTCATTGTCAGACAACCATTTTCAGGCCATATATTTCTGAAAGTAGATTAAAGTCAAAACTAACTCCTCCACTCAGGAACATTCACTGTCTTCTTGGTAAGCAACTGTAGTGTAGATTTGGTCTTGTGTTTTAGGTTAATTTCCTGCTGAAAGGTGAATTCACCACCCAGTGTTTGGTGGAAAGCAGACTGAACCAGATTTTCCTCTAGGATTTTGCCTGTACGTAGCTCCATTCCATTAATTTTTTTATCCTGAAAAACTCCCCAGTCCTTAATGATTACAAGCATACCCATAACACGCCATTATGCTTTAAAATATAGAGAGTTGTACTCAGTAATGTGCTGTATTGGATTTTCCCAAAACATAAAACTTCGTATTCAGAACAAAAAAGTGAATTGCTTTGCCACAGTTTTTGCAGTATTACTTTAGTGCCTTGATGAAACAGGATGCATGTTTGGGGAATATTTGTATTGTGTACAAGCTTAATTCTTTTCACTCTGTCATTTAGGTTTGTATTGTGGAGTAAGTACAATGTTGTTGATCCATCCTCAGTTCTCTCCTTTCACAGCCATTAAACTCTGTAACTGTTTTAAAGTCACCATTGGCCTCATGGTGAAAATCCCTGAGCGGTTTCCTTCCTCTCCGGCAACTGAGTTAGGAAGGACGCCTGTATCTTTGTAGTGACTGGGTGTATTGATACACCACCCAAAGTGAAGTTAGTATCTCCACCATGCTCAAAGGGATATTCAATGTCTGCTGTTTATTTATTTTTTTACCCATCTACCAATAGAAAACATCCCTGGTCTTTGTGGTTAAATCTGTGTTTAAATTACAATTATGTTCAACACTAGTTTTGCCACACAGCGTGAGTCCATACAATTTATTACGTGACTTGTTAAAGCAAGTGTGTACTCCTGAACTTATTTAGGTTTCCCATAACAAAGGGGTTTAATACTTATTGACTCAAGACATTTCATCTTTTCATTTTAAAAAATTTCTCATTTTTAAATTTCTAATAACAGATTTCCACTTATACATTATGGGGTTTTGTGTGTAGACCAGTCAGTAACAAACATTTCTGTCTGTAACACAACAGAATGTGGAAAATAGCCAAGTGAACACTTCCTGGAGGAAATAGCCAAGTGAACACTTCCTGGAGGAAATAGCCAAGTGAACACTTCCTGGAGGAAATAGCCAAGTGAACACTTCCTGGAGGAAATAGCCAAGTGAACACTTCCTGGAGGAGATAGGGTGCCATTTGTGACTTAAAAAGTCACTTTGTTAACACTGCCTACTTCATTACTGTAATGTCACACATAGCTCACTAGGTTGGGGCTGTGGAGGGCTGCCTGTGTCCTAGTGCCTGCCAGATCCCTGGGTTGGGTTGGGGCTGTGGAGGGCTGCCTGTGTCCTAGTGCCTGCCAGATCCCTGGGTTGGGTTGGGGCTGTGGAGGGCTGCCTGTGTCCTAGTGCCTGCCAGATCCGTGGGTTGGGTTGGGGCTGTGGAGGGCTGCCTGTGTCCTAGTGCCTGCCAGATCCCTGGGTTGGGTTGGGGCTGTGGAGGGCTGCCTGGGTCCTAGTGCCTGCCAGATCCCTGGGTTGGGTTGGGGCTGTGGAGGGCTGCCTGGGTCCTAGTGCCTGCCAGATCCCTGGGTTGGGTTGGGGCTGTGGAGGGCTGCCTGTGTCCTAGTGCCTGCCAGATCCCTGGGTTGGGTTGGGGCTGTGGAGGGCTGCCTGGGTCCTAGTGCCTGCCAGATCCCCGGGTTGGGTTGGGGCTGTGGAAAGCTGCCTGGGTCCTAGTGCCTGCCAGATCCCCGGGTTGGGTTGGGGCTGTGGAGGGCTGCCTGGGTCCTAGTGCCTGCCAGATCCCCGGGTTGGGTTGGGGCTGTGGAGGGCTGCCTTTGTCCTAGTGCCTGCCAGATCCCCGGGTTGGGCTGGGTTGGGGCTGTGTTGGGGCTGTGGAGGGCTGCCTGTGTCCTAGTGCCTGCCAGATCCCCGGGTTGGGCTGGGTTGGGGCTGGGTTGGGGCTGTGGAGGGCTGCCTGTGTCCTAGTGCCTGCCAGATCCCCGGGTTGGGCTGGGTTGGGGCTGTGGAGGGCTGCCTTTGTCCTAGTGCCTGCCAGATCCTCGGGTTGGGCTGGGGCTGTGGAGGGCTGCCTGTGTCCTAGTGCCTGCCAGATCCCCGGGTTGGGCTGGGTTGGGGCTGTGGAGGGCTGCCTTTGTCCTAGTGCCTGCCAGATCCTCGGGTTGGGCTGGGGCTGGGGAGGGCTGCCTGGGTCCTAGTGCCTGCCAGATCCTCGGGTTGGGTTGGGTTGGGGCTGTGGAGGGCTGCCTGTGTCCTGGTGCCTGCCAGCTCCCTCAGCTGGGCTGGGCTGTTCAGTAAGCAAGCAAGAACGCACACACACACACACACAAGGTAGCCATTGTGAAATGTTATTCATAGAGTAGACTGGCCTGCTGTTGTCCATAATGTAGACTGGCCTGCTGTTGTCCATAATGTAGACTGGCCTGCTGTTGTCCATAATGTAGACTGGCCTGCTGTTGTCCATAATGTAGACTGGCCTGCTGTTGTCCATAATGTAGACTGGCCTGCTGTTGTCCATAATGTAGACTGGCCTGCTGTTGTCCATAATGTAGACTGGCCTGCTGTTGTCCATAATGTAGACTGGCCTGCTGTTGTCCATAATGTAGACTGGCCTGCTGTTGTCCATAACGTAGACTAACCTGCTGCTGTTAATAGAATGTTTTACAACATGTCTTTGTCTTGTTGTTGTTGTTGTTGTTGTGTATACGTGTTACTATGCTGTAAATTACGTCTTTGGAGAGCTAATGCCTGAACCAAACAAGTCAAACCTGAACTGCTTCATGGGATATAAACTAACCCACAAGTCTGCGTCCTATTCTCTACATATTGTGTTTTATTATTTTATTTAACCTTTATTTAAACTAGGTAAGTCAGGTAAAGAACAAATTCTTCTTTACAATGACGGCCTACCCCCGGCCCAAACTCGGACGACTCTGGGCCAATTGAGCTCCGCCCCAATGGGACTCCCATTCACGGCCGGATGTGATACAGCCTGGAATCAAACCAGGTTATGTAGTGACGCCTCTAGCACTGAGATGCAGTGCCTTTAGACCGCTGCACTATGTTGGCCTACTATGAGCCATTATCAAAAGTAGTGCACTACATAGGGAATAGGGTGCCATTCCCCATAGGGCCCTGATCTAAAGTAGTGCACTACATAGGGAATAGGGTGCCATTCCCCCATAGGGCCCTGGTCTAAAGTAGTGCACTACATAGGGAATAGGGTGCCATTCCCCCATAGGGCCCTGGTCTAAAGTAGTGCACTACATAGGGAATAGGGTGTCATTCCCCATCTGGTCCTGGTCTAAAGTAGTGCACTACATAGGGAATAGGGTGCCATTCCTCATATGGCCCTGGTCTAAAGTAGTGCACTACATAGGGAATAGGGTGCCATTCCCCATAGGGCCATGGTCTAAAGTAGTGCACTACATAGAGAATAGGGTGCCATTCCCCCATAGGGCCCTGGTCTAAAGTAGTGCACTACATAGGGAATAGGGTGCCATTCCCATTAGGGTCCTGGTCTAAAGTAGTGCACTACATAGGGAATAGGGTGCCATTCCCCCATAGGGCCCTAGTCTAAAGTAGTGCACTACATAGAGAATAGGGTGTCATTCCCCATCTGGCCCTGGTCTAAAGTAGTGCACTACATAGGGAATAGGGTGCCATTCCCCATAGGGCTCTGGTCTAAAGTAGTGCACTACATAGGGAATAGGGTGTCATTCCCCATCTGGTCCTGGTCTAAAGTAGTGCACTACATAGGGAATAGGGTGCCATTCCTCATATGGCCCTGGTCTAAAGTAGTGCACTACATAGGGAATAGGGTGCCATTCCCCATAGGGCCATGGTCTAAAGTAGTGCACTACATAGAGAATAGGGTGCCATTCCCCCATAGGGCCCTGGTCTAAAGTAGTGCACTACATAGGGAATAGGGTGCCATTCCCATTAGGGTCCTGGTCTAAAGTAGTGCACTACATAGGGAATAGGGTGCCATTCCCCCATAGGGCCCTAGTCTAAAGTAGTGCACTACATAGAGAATAGGGTGTCATTCCCCATCTGGCCCTGGTCTAAAGTAGTGCACTACATAGGGAATAGGGTGCCATTCCCCATAGGGCTCTGGTCTAAAGTAGTGCACTACATAGGGAATAGGGTGTCATTCCCCATCTGGTCCTGGTCTAAAGTAGTGCACTACATAGGGAATAGGGTGCCATTCCTCATATGGCCCTGGTCTAAAGTAGTGCACTACATAGGGAATAGGGTGCCATTCCCCATAGGGCCATGGTCTAAAGTAGTGCACTACATAGAGAATAGGGTGCCATTCCCCATAGGGCCCTGGTCTAAAGTAGTGCACTACATAGGCAATAGGGTGCCATTCGCCCATAGGGCCCTGGTCTAAAGTAGTGCACTACATAGGGAATAGGGTGCCATTCCCCCATAGGGCCCTGGTCTAAAGTAGTGCACTACATAGGGAATAGGGGGCCATTCCCCCATAGGGCCCTGGTCTAAAGTAGTGCACTACATAGAGAATAGGGTGCCATTCCCCATAGGACCCTGGTCTAAAGTAGTGCACTACATAGGGAATAGGGTGCCATTCCCCCATAGGGCCCTGGTCTAAAGTAGTGCACTACATAGGGAATAGGGTGTCATTCCCCCATAGGGCCCTGGTCTAAAGTAGTGCACTACATAGAGAATAGGGTGCCATTCCCCATAGGGCCCTGGTCTAAAGTAGTGCACTACATAGGGAATAGGGTGCCATTCCCCATAGGGCCCTGGTCTAAAGTAGTGCACTACATAGAGAATAGGGTGTCATTCCCCATCGGACCCTGGTCTAAAGTAGTGCACTACATAGGGAATAGAGTGACATTCCCCATAGGGCTCTGGTCTAAAGTAGTGCACTACATAGGGAATAGGGTGTCATTCCCCATCTGGCCCTGGTCTAAAGTAGTGCAC
This sequence comes from Oncorhynchus gorbuscha, assembly GCF_021184085.1. Lineage (NCBI taxonomy): Eukaryota > Metazoa > Chordata > Actinopteri > Salmoniformes > Salmonidae > Oncorhynchus > Oncorhynchus gorbuscha. Next base: position 7,750,306 of record NC_060183.1, read on the forward strand.
TACATAGGGAATAGGGTGCCATTCCTCATATGGCCCTGGTCTAAAGTAGTGCACTACATAGGGAATAGGGTGCCATTCCCCATAGGGCCATGGTCTAAAGTAGTGCACTACATAGGGAATAGGGTGCCATTCCCCCATAGGGCCCTGGTCTAAAGTAGTGCACTACATAGGGAATAGGGTGCCATTCCCATTAGGGTCCTGGTCTAAAGTAGTGCACTACATAGGGAATAGGGTGCCATTCCCCCATAGGGCCCTAGTCTAAAGTAGTGCACTACATAGAGAATAGGGTGTCATTCCCCATCTGGCCCTGGTCTAAAGTAGTGCACTACATAGGGAATAGGGTGCCATTCCCCATAGGGCTCTGGTCTAAAGTAGTGCACTACATAGGGAATAGGGTGTCATTCCCCATCTGGCCCTGGTCTAAAGTAGTGCACTACATAGGGAATAGGGTGCCATTCCTCATATGGCCCTGGTCTAAAGTAGTGCACTACATAGGGAATAGGGTGCCATTCCCCATAGGGCCATGGTCTAAAGTAGTGCACTACATAGAGAATAGGGTGTCATTCCCCATCTGGCCCTGGTCTAAAGTAGTGCACTACATAGGGAATAGGGTGCCATTCCTCATATGGCCCTGGTCTAAAGTAGTGCACTACATAGGGAATAGGGTGCCATTCCCCATAGGGCCATGGTCTAAAGTAGTGCACTACATAGGGAATAGGGTGCCATTCCCCCATAGGGCCCTGGTCTAAAGTAGTGCACTACATAGGGAATAGGGTGCCATTCCCCCATAGGGCCCTGGTCTAAAGTAGTGCACTACATAGGGAATAGGGTGCCATTCCCCATACGGCCCTGGTCTAAAGTAGTGCACTACATAGGGAATAGGGTGCCATTCCCCCATAGGGCCCTGGTCTAAAGTAGTGCACTACATAGGGAATAGGGTGCCATTCCCCATAGGGCCCTGGTCTAAAGTAGTGCACTACATAGGGAATAGGGTGCCATTCCCCATAGGGCCCTGGTCTAAAGTAGTGCACTACATAGGGAATAGGGTGCCATTCCCCATAGGGCCCTGGTCTAAAGTAGTGCACTATGTAGGGAATAGGGTTCCATAGGGCCCTGGTCTAAAGTAGTGCACTACATAGGGAATAGGGTGCCATCGGGGATGCACTCTAAACACTGTAATAAAAGGATCAGGTTAACACCTACACAGGACCAGTGAAGGGGTAAACAGGTTTCACGTTACAGATGTCATCGTGTGTGTGTGTGTGTGTGTGTGTGTGTGTGTGTGTGTGTGTGTGTGTGTGTGTGTGTGTGTGTGTGTGTGTGTGTGTGTGTGTGTTGTGTGTGTGTGTGTGTGTGTGTGTGTGTGTGTGTGTGTGTGTGTGTGTGTGTGTGTGTGTGTGTGTGTGTGTGTGTGTGTGTGTGTGTGTGTGTGTGTGTGTGTGTCTTATATGCGTCATTACCTCTGTACAGGTTTGGATCACATTACCACAATAAAAGTGTGCAACTGTACACTCCCAATTCTGACTGTCCAACCCTGAAGAAATGTTTAGTGTGGGCTAAGTAGTGTGTGTGTGTGTGTGTGTGTGTGTGTGTGTGTGTGTGTGTGTGTGTGTGTGTGTGTGTGTGTGTGTGTGTGTGTGTGTGTGTGTGTGTGTGTGTGTGTGTGTGTGTGTGTGTGTGTGTGTGTGTGTGTGTGACCATCCCTGGGAGTGGCCTCATTCATCAGGTACTGATAGATGTTTCTACGACACGTTTCTCCTTTCTCCCTGTGAACTCCCCTCTCTCTGTGAACTCCCCTCTCCCTGTGAACTCCCCTCTCTCTGTGAACTCCTCTCTCTCTCTGTGAACTCCTCTCTCTGTGTACTACCCTCTCCCTGTGTACTGTGAACTACCCTCTCTCTGTGAACTCCCCTCTCTCTGTGAACTACCCTCTCTCTGTGAACTCCCCTCTCTCTGTGAACTACCCTCTCTCTGTGTACTACCCTCTCTCTGTGAACTCCCCTCTCTCTGTGTACTCCCCTCTCTCTGTGAACTCCCCTCTCTCTGTGAACTCCCCTCTCTCTGTGAACTCCCCTCTCTCTGTGAACTACCCTCTCTCTGTGAACTCCCCTCTCTCTGTGAACTACCCTCTCTCTGTGAACTCCCCTCTCTCTGTGAACTCCCCTCTCTCTGTGCACTGTGAACTCCTCTCTCTCTGTGTCTCACCATGTCTCATGTCTCTCTCTCAGCCATAAAGATGTGTCTATTGACACAGCATTTGTTGCAGAGCTGGTATTTGTTAGAACACAGCAATATGCAGTCAAGTAACCCACGGCAACAACAAAAGTGCTTCAAGAGTTGTCTAACACACACACACACACACACACACACACACACACACACACACACACACACACACACACACACACACACACACACACACACACACACACACACACACACACACACACACACACACACACACACACACACACACACACACACACACACACACTGTTCCCTGGTTGTTATGGAATGAATTTCATAGATTCTTTACTCAGCGAACAGGCGAGAGTCCAAATCTTTAAGGCTGTCTTCTAATAGGTTGGAAGAGGTCATGGGACCTGAATGAACAAATCGTGAACAACTGTTATTCACTCCCTTCCCCCACACATCACATAGTTATAAACAGACCTGGGTTCAAACACTATTTACTCCCTTCTCCCAGATATCACATAGTTATAAACAGACCTGGGTTCAAACACTATTTACTCCCTTCTCCCAGATATCACATAGTTATAAACAGACCTGGGTTCAAACACTATTTACTCCCTTCTCCCAGATATCACATAGTTATAAACAGACCTGGGTTCAAACACTATTTACTCCCTTCTCCCAGATATCACATAGTTATAAACAGACCTGGGTTCAAATACTATTCACCCCCTTCCCCAAGACATCACATAGTTATAAACAGACCTGGGTTCAAACACTATTCACTCCCTTCCCCCAGACATCACATAGTTATAAACAGACCTGGGTTCAAACACTATTCACTCCCTTCCCCCAGACATCACATAGTTATAAACAGACCTGGGTTCAAACACTATTCACTCCCTTCCCCCAGACATCACATAGTTATAAACAGACCTGGGTTCAAACACTATTCACTCCCTTCCCCCAGACATCACATAGTTATAAACAGACCTGGGTTCAAACACTATTTACTCCCTTCCCCCAGACATCACATAGTTATAAACAGACCTGGGTTCAAACACTATTCACTCCCTTCCCCCAGACATCACATAGTTATAAACAGACCTGGGTTCAAACACTATTCACTCCCTTCCCCCAGACATCACATAGTTATAAACAGACCTGGGTTCAAACACTATTTACTCCCTTCCCCCAGACATCACATAGTTATAAACAGACCTGGGTTCAAACACTATTCACTCCCTTCCCCCAGACATCACATAGTTATAAACAGACCTGGGTTCAAATACTATTCACCCCTTCCCCCAGACATCACATAGTTATAAACAGACCTGGGTTCAAACACTATTCACTCCCTTCCCCCAGACATCACATAGTTATAAACAGACCTGGGTTCAAACACTATTCACCCCCTCCCCCAGACATCACATAGTTATAAACAGACCTGGGTTCAAATACGAAATAATTTCAAATACTATAGCTGGGCTTGATTAAGCTTGCCTGATGCAATGGAACCAATAGAATAGCTGCAAAACTTAAAACTCCGCCCATCTGGCACTAGCAGCAAAACTCACTCAGCTGGTTGATAGATGGTATTAGGCATTAGCGTGTTTACACTAAGGCTGTGTTTGTAAATTCACTCTGGAGTGTCAAAGTGCGCTTCTGGGTCATTTTGTAAATTCGGAGCGTTGTCAGACTGTCTGTTTGTAAATTCAGAGCGTTGTCAGACTGTCTGTTTGTAAACTCAGAGCGTTGTCAGACTGTCTGTTTGTAAACTCAGAGCGTTGTCAGACTGTCTGTTTGTAAACTCAGAGCGTTGTCAGACTGTCTGTTTATAAATTCGGAGCGTTGTCAGACTGTCTGTTTGTAAACTCGGAGCGTTGTCAGACTGTCTGTTTGTAAACTCAGAGCGTTGTCAGACTGTCTGTTTGTAAACTCAGAGCGTTGTCAGACTGTCTGTTTGTAAACTCAGAGCGTTGTCAGACTGTCTGTTTGTAAACTCAGAGCGTTGTCAGACTGTCTGTTTGTAAACTCAGAGCGTTGTCAGACTGTCTGTTTATAAATTCGGAGCGTTGTCAGACTGTCTGTTTGTAAACTCAGAGCGTTGTCAGACTGTCTGTTTGTAAACTCAGAGCGTTGTCAGACTGTCTGTTTGTAAACTCAGAGCGTTGTCAGACTGTCTGTTTGTAAACTCAGAGCGTTGTCAGACTGTCTGTTTGTAAACTCAGAGCGTTGTCAGACTGTCTGTTTGTAAACTCAGAGCGTTGTCAGACTGTCTGTTTGTAAACTCAGAGCGTTGTCAGACTGTCTGTTTGTAAACTCAGAGCGTTGTCAGACTGTCTGTTTGTAAATTCGGAGCGTTGTCAGACTGTCTGTTTGTAAACTCAGAGCGTTGTCAGACTGTCTGTTTGTAAATTCGGAGCGTTGTCAGACTGTCTGTTTGTAAACTCAGAGCGTTGTCAGACTGTCTGTTTGTAAACTCAGAGCGTTGTCAGACTGTCTGTTTGTAAACTCAGAGCGTTGTCAGACTGTCTGTTTGTAAACTCAGAGCGTTGTCAGACTGTCTGTTTGTAAACTCAGAGCGTTGTCAGACTGTCTGTTTGTAAATTCGGAGCGTTGTCAGACTGTCTGTTTGTAAACTCAGAGCGTTGTCAGACTGTCTGTTTGTAAACTCAGAGTGTTGTCAGACTGTCTGTTTGTAAACTCAGAGCGTTGTCAGACTGTCTGTTTGTAAACTCAGAGCGTTGTCAGACTGTCTGTTTGTAAACTCAGAGCGTTGTCAGACTGTCTGTTTGTAAACTCAGAGCGTTGTCAGACTGTCTGTTTGTAAATTCGGAGCGTTGTCAGACTGTCTGTTTGTAAACTCAGAGCGTTGTCAGACTGTCTGTTTGTAAACTCAGAGTGTTGTCAGACTGTCTGTTTGTAAACTCAGAGCGTTGTCAGACTGTCTGTTTGTAAACTCAGAGCGTTGTCAGACTGTCTGTTTGTAAACTCAGAGCGTTGTCAGACTGTCTGTTTGTAAACTCAGAGCGTTGTCAGACTGTCTGTTTGTAAATTCGGAGCGTTGTCAGACTGTCTGTTTGTAAACTCAGAGCGTTGTCAGACTGTCTGTTTGTAAACTCAGAGCGTTGTCAGACTGTCTGTTTGTAAACTCAGAGCGTTGTCAGACTGTCTGTTTGTAAACTCAGAGCGTTGTCAGACTGTCTGTTTGTAAACTCAGAGCGTTTCGCCCGAGGTGCTTTCATGTACGTTCTGCCGGAGGAGTAGGGTTCATCCGGAGCGCACAACACCAGTCAAGCATCCAAGCTAACTGGCTAAACGTTGTCTAGCTTGCTACTCTAGCTACTTCCAGACATAAATGAGAGAACACCTCACTCTGACCGTTCAACTCGCCCTAGCTGAGTTGGTCAGGCTTTTTTCATGTCATCTCAAGGGTTAATTAATGACTGTAACGGCGTTACTGGCAACCAGTTCATTAAGTTTTTAGGTGATGTTTACTGACATATCCGGGTGCTAAGCCGTTCTAAAATACATCAATTATTCTGGTACTCTTAAACCTGAGTGCTCTGAACTTGGAGTAGATTGCCAGAGTTAATTTACAAATGCACCCTATGGTTCCCATGGTTACTCTATGGTTGGCTCATTGAGGTTACCATGGTTACTCTATGGTTGGCTTATTAAGGTTCCCATGTTCACTCTATGGTTGGCTTATTAAGGTTCCCATGGTTACTCTATGGTTGGCTCATTGAGGTTCCCATGGTTACTCTATAGTTGTCTTATTAAGGTTCTGTTTAGGTCATCTGACCGCTGCTCTACCATTGGCGCAGGCTTGGCTCATATGGATTCACTTCAGGAGCACGAACTAGAGCTGTTTTCAAGGAATGAGTTTAAGGTTCTGCCTCGAAGAAAAGAGGTTAGCTGCATGTGGTTAGCTGATACGTAAAATACCTGTCCAGGCGTTGTAAGATCTGGCATGCGTCAGCCAGGTCTGAACAGAGGAACACGACCAGAATCTTCACAGTCTCTGTTCAATGTACTATTTAGGTGTTCTGACATCAACACTTACTCCCAGGGGACCCAGGCGAAGCCCGCTACACATTGGACTTAACTCCGGGGACTAACACCAGGCTACAGAGGCCATGGAGCTGGCAACCAGGCAGCATGGTCCCTGTCTCAGACTCACTCCCAGCCCCAGCCTAACAACACATTTGCATTTAAATTGCATCACCAGACGGCATGGTGCACCGCACCGCACCAGGCGAGGGACCCTGCTTCCCAAATTGGACCCTATTTCCTATATAGAGCACTACTTTCGACCAGAGCCCTAAGTAAAGATTAGGGTGCCGTTTGGAACAAAGCCTGGGGGACAGGGAGGTCGCAGAGGTGAGTAACCACAACAGATACCAGCTATCAACAGATACCAGCTATCAACAGATACCAGCTATCAACAGATACCAGCTATCAACAGTATTTTTAAAGATCCTTTTCTGATACTTAAGAAACTATTCCTTCCTTACTTCCTTCCTACTTACCTACAGTCCTTCCTCCCTACCCCTCTACAGTCCTTCCTTCCTTCCTACCTACCCATCCACCTACCTACCTACCTTCCTACCTACCCACCCATCCACCTACCTACCCACCTACCTACCTTCCTTCCTACCTACCTACCCACCCATCCACCTACCTACCTACCTTCCTACCTACCTACCTACCTACCTACCTACCTACCTACCTACCTACCTACCTACCTACCTACCTACCTACCTACCTTCCTACCTACCTACCTACCTACCTACCTACCTACCTACCCACCCACCCCCATCCACCTACCTACCTACCTACCTACCTACCTACCTACCTACCTACCTACCTACCTACCTACCTACCTACCTACCTACTTACAGTCCTTCCTTCTTTCCTACCTTCCAGCTTTCCTTCCTACCTACAGTCCTTCCTTCCTACCTACCTAGTCTTTCCTTCCTCCCTACCCCTCTACAGTCCTTCCTTCCTACCTACCTACCTGCCTACCTACCTACCTACCTACCGACCTACCCACCCACCCACCTACCTACCTACCTACCTACCTACCTACCTACCTACCTACCTACCTACCTACTTACAGTCCTTCCTTCCTTCCATCTTTCCTTCCTACCTACAGTCCTTCCTACCTACCTACCTACCTAACCCCCTACAGTCCTCACTTTCTTCTTACCTACCTACCTTCCATCCTTTCTTTCTTCCTACCAACCTAGTCCTTACTTCCTACCTACCTACCTACCTACCTACCTACCTACCTACCTACCTACCTACAGTCCGTCCTACCTTCCCTAAAGTAATCAGAGATCTGGATTGGTGAATGAAATAGGATGGTAACCTTGGTAACCTTGCTTAAACCTATCCAATCACTTATGGACATGTTCTAGGAAGAAGTAAAGGAACAAACATGGCTAAGGTCATTCCACGCCCTCTTTTGTAATCAAGCAACGAACTTTGGAATTGAGAGTTTATTGTATGAAATCAAGGGTTGGCATTCTGAACGCGCATTCTAAAATGGAATCCTACACACACGCAGTCAACAACATAGCTCAGGAAGTAGGAAGCTCTCTCATCCATTTATATGCAGATGATACAGTCATATACTCAGCTGGCCCCTCCCAGGATTTTGTGTAAAAGGCTCTATAACAAAGCTTTCTTAGTGTCCAACAAGCTATTTCTCTGCCCTTAACATTGAACACCTCCGAAACAAAGGTCATGTGGTTTGGTAAGAAGAATGCCCCTCTCCCCACCGGTGTGATTACTACCTCTGAGGGTTTAGAGTTTGAGGTAGTCATCTCATACAAGTACTGGGGAGTTTGGGTAGAAGGTACACTGTCCTTCTCTCAGCACATATAAAAGCCGCAGGCTAAAGTTAAATCTAGACGTGGTTTCCTCTATCGTAATCACTCCTCTTTCACCACAGCTGCCAAACTAACCCTGATTCCGATGACCATCCTACCCATGCTAGATTACGGAGACATAATTTATAGATCGGCAGGTAAGGGTGCTCTCGAACGGCTAGATGTTCTTTACCATTCGGCCATCAGATTTGCCACCAATGTTACTTATAGGACACATCACTGCACTCTATACTACTCTGTAAACTGGTCATCTCTGTATACCCATCGCAAGACCCACTGGTTGATGCTTATTTATAAAACCCTTAGGCCTCACTCCCCCCAGTCTGAGATACCTACTGCAGCCCTCATCAATCACATTCAACACCCGTTCTGCCAGTCACATTCAGGTCCCCAAAGCACACATCCCTGGGTCGCTCCTCTTTTCAGTTCGCTGCAGCTAGCGACTGGAACGAGCTGCAACAAACACTCAAACTGGACAGCTTTATCTCTTCATTCAAAGACTCAATCATGGACACTCTTACTGACAGTTGTGGCTGCTTTGTGTGATGTATTGTTGTCTCTACCTTCTTGCCCTTTGTGCTGTTGTCTGTGACCCATAATGTTTGTACCCTGTTTTGTGCTGTTACCATGTTGTGTTGCTACCATGTTGTTGTCATGCTGTGTTGTTACCATGCTGTGTTGTCATGTGTTGCTGCCATGCTGTGCTGTTGTCTCAGGTCTCTCCTTTTGTGGTGTTGTGTATCTTGTCATGTGTGTTATGTCCTATATTTGGATTTAATTTATTTTTAATCCCAGCCCCCGCCCCCACAGGAGGCCTTTTGGTAGGCCATCATTGTAAATAAGAATGTGTTCTTAACTGACTTGCCTAGCTAAATAAAGGTTCCTAAAAAAACAAAATCTAAACGGAACCCTACACGCTGGCATTCTAAACGGAACCCTACACGCTGGCATTCTAAACGGAACCCTACACGCTGGCATTCTAAACGGAACCCTACACGCTGGCATTCTAAACGGAACCCTACACGCTGGCATTCTAAATGTAACCCTACACGCTGGCATTCTAAACGGAACCCTACACGCTGGCATTCTAAACGGAACCATACACGCTGGCATTCTAAACGGAACCCTACACGCTGGCATTCTAAACGGAACCCTACGCGCTGGCATTCTAAACGGAACCCTACGCGCTGGCATTCTAAACGGAACCCTACACGCTGGCATTCTAAACGGAACCCTACGCGCTGGCATTCTAAACGGAACCCTACACGCTGGCATTCTAAACGGAACCATACACGCTGGCATTCTAAACGGAACCATACACGCTGGCATTCTAAACGGAACCCTACACGCTGGTATTCTAAACGGAACCATACACGCTGGCATTCTAAACGGAACCCTACACGCTGGCATTCTAAACGGAACCATACACGCTGGCATTCTAAACGGAACCCTACACGCTGGCATTCTAAACGGAACCCTACACGCTGGCATTCTAAATGTAACCCTACACGCTGGCATTCTAAACAGAACCCTACACGCTGGCATTCTAAACGGAACCATACACGCTGGCATTCTAAACGGAACCCTACACGCTGGTATTCTAAACGGAACCCTACACGCTGGCATTCTAAACGGAACCCTACACGCTGGCATTCTAAACGGAACCCTACACGCTGGCATTCTAAACGGAACCATACACGCTGGCATTCTAAACGGAACCCTACACGCTGGCATTCTAAACGGAACCCTACACGCTGGCATTCTAAACGGAACCCTACACGCTGGCATTCTAAACGGAACCCTACACGCTGGCATTCTAAACGGAACCCTACACGCTGGCATTCTAAATGGAACCCTACACGCTGGCATTCTAAACGGAACCCTACACGCTGGCATTCTAAACGGAACCCTACACGCTGGCATTCTAAACGGAACCCTACACGCTGGCATTCTAAACGGAGATAGGAGATAGGGTTCCATTTCTCACAGAGCTTTGTCCTCCTACACAGGCGGGGCTCTGTGAATGTGTCTGTGTTGACAATATAATGACATTATATTCCATTAAGGATGTCCTTCGTCAGGCATCGCAGTGTCAAGGTCAAATGGCACCCACTTCCCAAAGTGCATTACTTTTTACCAGGGCCCTTAGTGGTCAAAAGTAGGTCACTATAGGTCTCCTCACCAATTTTGTACAAGAAAATCTCTGGAAATGTATTGGAATATAACTAATTATGAATCCTTCATTTTAAAAAAGTGTGGGGGGGGCGGACAAAACTAAGGAAAATAAACGTGCATATTGTTTTGGAGTTACTGTGTGAACAATCCATATTCATAAAGCACAGTGTCATCCATCCGACAAAGAGGAAATACTCAGGCGTTTGTATGGAAAACATACATCAATTCAATTAGATATCGATCCATCAAATCAAATCAAATTGTATTGGTCGCATACACATCATTTATTTATCAGATGTTTTTGCGGCTATAGCAAAATTATTGTGTTCCCCTGCTCCAACAGTGCAGTAGTATCTAACTAAAGGCTTGTGTTCCTAGCTCCAACAGTGCAGTAGTATCTAACTAAAGGCTTGTGTTCCTAGCTCCAACAGTGCAGTAGTATCTAACTAAAGGCTTGTGTTCCTAGCTCCAACAGTGCAGTAGTATCTAACTAAATGCTTGTGTTCCTAGCTCCAACAGTGCAGTAGTATCTAACTAAATGCTTGTGTTTCTAGCTCCAACTGTGCAGTAGTATCTAACTAAATGCTTGTGTTCCTAGCTCCAACAGTGCAGTAGTATCTAACTAAATGCTTGTGTTCCTAGCTCCAACAGTGCAGTAGTATTTAACTAAATGCTTGTGTTCCTAGCTCCAACAGTGCAGTAGTATCTAACTAAATGCTTGTGTTCCTAGCTCCAACTGTGCAGTAGTAACTAACTAAATGCTTGTGTTCCTAGCTCCAACAGTGCAGTAGTATCTAACTAAATGCTTGTGTTCCTAGCTCCAACTGTACAGTAGTATCTAACTAAATGCTTGTGTTTCTAGCTCCAACAGTGCAGTAGTATCTAACTAAATGCTTGTGTTCCTAGCTCCAACAGTGCAGTAGTATCTAACTAAATTATTGTGTTCCTAGCTCCAACAGTACAGTAGTATCTAACTAAATTATTGTGTTCATAGCTCCAACAGTGCAGTAGTATCTAACTAAATTATTGTGTTCCTAGCTCCAACAGTGCAGTAGTATCTAACTAAATGCTTGTGTTCCTAGCTCCAACAGTACAGTAGTATCTAACTAAATTATTGTGTTCATAGCTCCAACAGTAGTATCTAACTAAATTATTGTGTTCATAGCTCCAACAGTAGTATCTAACTAAATTATTGTGTTCATAGCTCCAACAGTAGTATCTAACTAAATTATTGTGTTTCTAGCTCCAACAGTGCAGTAGTATCTAACTAAATGCTTGTGTTCCTAGCTCCAACAGTGCAGTAGTATCTAACTAAATTATTGTGTTCCTAGCTCCAACAGTAGTATCTAACTAAATTATTGTGTTCCTAGCTCCAACAGTGCAGTAGTATCTAACTAAATGCTTGTGTTCCTAGCTCCAACAGTACAGTAGTATCTAACTAAATTATTGTGTTCATAGCTCCAACAGTAGTATCTAACTAAATTATTGTGTTCCTAGCTCCAACAGTAGTATCTAACTAAATTATTGTGTTCCTAGCTCCAACAGTGCAGTAGTATCTAACTAAATGCTTGTGTTCCTAGCTCCAACAGTACAGTAGTATCTAACTAAATTATTGTGTTCATAGCTCCAACAGTAGTATCTAACTAAATTATTGTGTTCCTAGCTCCAACAGTGCAGTAGTATTTAACTAAATGCTTGTGTTCCTAGCTCCAACAGTGCAGTAGTATCTAACTAAATGCTTGTGTTCCTAGCTCCAACTGTGCAGTAGTAACTAACTAAATGCTTGTGTTCCTAGCTCCAACAGTACAGTAGTATCTAACTAAATTATTGTGTTCATAGCTCCAACAGTACAGTAGTATCTAACTAAATTATTGTGTTCCTAGCTCCAACAGTGCAGTAGTATCTAACTAAATGCTTGTGTTCCTAGCTCCAACAGTACAGTAGTATCTAACTAAATTATTGTGTTCCTAGCTCCAACAGTGCAGTAGTATTTAACAATTTACAACAATGCACACAAATCTAATAGTAAAAGAATGGAATTAAGAAATATATAAATATTAGGACGAGTAATGTTGGCGTGGCATTGACTAAAATACAGTAGAATATAATACAGTATGTAAATATTATTAAAGTGACCAGTGATTCCACGTCTATAGAGCAGCAGCCTCTAAGGTGCAGGGTTGAGTAACCAGGTGGTAGCTGGCTAGTGACAGTGACTTAGTTCAGGGCCGGGTACTGGATTGGAGTGCGGCTAGTAATGGCCATTTAACAGTCTGACGGCCTTGAGATAGAAGCTGTTTTTCAGTCTCTCGGTCCCAGCTTTGATGCACCTGTACTGACCTTGCCTTCTGGATGATAACGGGGTGAACAGGCAGTGGCTCGGCAGGGGTGGGTGATGATCTTTTTGGCCTTCCTGTGACATTGGGTGCTGTAGATGTCCAGGAGGGCAGGCTCCGTGCCCTCTGTGATGCGTTGGGCAGACCGCGCCACCCTCTGGAGAGCCATGTGGTTGCAGGCGGTGCAGTTGTCGTACCAGGCGGTGATGTAGCCCGACAGGATGCTCTCAATGGTGCATCTGTAAAAGGTTTGTGAGGGTTTTCAGCCATGAGGTGGAAGACACACTTGGCACCTTCTTCACCAACCTGTACGTGTGGGTGAACCATTTCAGATTGTCAGTGATGTGTACACCTTTTCCCCTTCTCTACTGCGGTACCATCCAGCACTGTTTTGTGACAGATAGGAGAGAGGGGAGAGTGATAGGACAGAAAGCGAAAGAGGAGATGGGGGAGAGAGAGAAAAAGAGAGAGATGGGGGAGAGAGAGAGAAAGAGAGAGATGGGGAGAGAAAGAGGAGATGGGGGGAGAGAGAGAGAGAGAGGAGATGGGGAGAGAAAGAGGAGATGGGGAGAGAAAGAGGAGATGGGGAGAGAGAGGAGATGGGGAGAGAGAGAGATGTGGAGAGAGAAAGAGGAGATAGAGAGAGGAGATGGGGGGAGAGAAAGATGAGATGGGAGAGAGAGAGAGAGAGAGAGAGAGCGAGGAGATGGGAGAGGAGATGGGAGAGAGAGAAAGATGAGATGGGGGAGAGAGAGGGGAGTGAGATGTGGAGAGAGAAAGAGGAAATAGAGAGAGATTGAAGAGCTAAAAATATTTCAAATCTCTGTCCCAAATGGCACCATATTCCCTACATTATGCACTTCAACCAGATCCAATAGTAGTGCACTATATAGGGAATAGGGTGCCATTTGGGACACACAGAATAACAACCTAATGGAATATATGGCTTAGCTAGGGGTAAAACAGCAGCTTGATGTATTGCATTGGGTGAAATCAGAAAAAGAGGTAAACTTTTTTCTCATTTCCGTCTTTTGTAACCTCTTTCGAAATACATTCCTGAAAATGGGTGGTTGGTAGGGGTGCATGGGTGGTTGGTAGGGGTGCATGGGTGGACGTCGAAGAGGAACTAGCAACCCAAAGGTTGCGTATTTTGAATTTCATCAACTGACAACATTAGAATTTTAACTACTTACTACTTTTTTTAAAAATAAACTTTGCAACTATTTTGCACGTAAGCTAACCCTTTTCCCTCAACTCTAACCTTAACTCTTTTACCATCAGCCTTGCGAACATTAGCCACATAGCTGACGTTATAGCCACAACAAATTGGATTTGGCCACATAATCATACGTTTAGCAAATTCGTAAAATATATCATACGCAATGGATGATGGACATGCACAAACTAATACATACCATATCATACTGAAAAGGAGTACCTCGGATTTACATACAGATTTGGAAATGCTCTAAAACCAGGTTGACCCTACACATGCATTGCAACTCAAGTCCAAATGAAATCAGGCAATACAATACGACAAAAGGGGGAAGAATCCTGTTTGAATAAATACATATCGGACTCCTGCTTTGCTTGTTGGTAACCTAACTTGTAGCATTCTATCACTGTTTTCCTTTAGGCTTTAGGCGGCAGGGTAGCCTAGTGGTTAGAGCGTTGGACTAGTAACCGGAAGGTTGCAAGTTCAAATCCCCGAGCTGACAAGGTACAAATCTGTCGTTCTGCCCACTGTTCATGTCATTGAAAATAAGAATTTGTTCTTAAACGTTAAATGAAAAAGAAAGTACACAATAGCCTACTTACTAAAGAACAATTATATACTCAAACAGCCTCAGTCAAACTAATACAAACGGCCCGCTGTGTAAGTATAACATCTCAGGTAAGGTCAGAATCCAAAAAGGTGCGGTTTGACAACAATACATTTGTCTCTCTGCTTGTGGCTGGATTTCTCTTCCTGTATACTTGAATGGACCGTTCCGCGTTCTCTGATTGGTCGAATCGTCCATAATTGGCAACGCTGTGGATTTACACCCGTATTCGTTTCTTTAATATTGTGCTTTTGTAGGTTAATGATAATTTTCATTTCGCCGCTATTTCGTATCGAATGAAATGACAGAAATGAAACGGCACTTAATAAATCGACCAGGGCTTTCATTGACTTATGGGCAAAGTTATTGTTTGGTGAGTTCAACCCCACCTCTGTTCTGAAATTCCTCGCCGCGTCGGGGTGTGTTTTGTATGAAAGCCCAGCCCCGCAGTCCGCCTACTCTACTCCCCCGCCTGCCACCGTCTCTCTCTCTCTCTCTCGGTCCGCCTGCAGCATTCGACATCCCAGCGAGGATTTTTCACTACAGAGATGGCTGCGAAAGTGTGTAGAACAGTGCTCCTCTTGACCAGGAGCAGCGGCGCTGTGGTCACCGGGCTCCCGGCACTCGCTATCTCATCACAGCGGCACCACCAGCACATAAGATCGGTAAGTCGTCCGACCTGGGCGCGGAGAGATGTGGGACAAGGCAGGGCTGTGACGGTGGGCTGCTCTGACTGTAGCTCGATGACGGGTCTTGCTAAGGAAGTAACGCTAACTAGCGTCATTAATAGTTTTCTTCGGTGTCTTCCTTGATATTGGTTGGAGTTAAGCTCTGTTTTTAAGGTTTGCTGTAATAGTAGTTGTCGAAGTATTTTTGCTACAACTGTTAAAAAACCCGGGGTCAGTCAATCACCTTGTGGCCGCAGGCGCTTTTGACAGTAGCAATGCAGTTTTTAGGTACTGGTAAACTCTGCCGACCACTGGCCCACCGTCTGGCATTGCACATTTATGTAAAATGTCCCAAGCTCTGTGTGTCTATTTTCTCTGTATACGTCTTAACTATATCAACGGGTTGTATCTAGCTTAGACCCGTTGTGTGTGTTTTGTTGCGTGAGATCATCTTGAACGCAACAGTGGGCTCAAGCCTCTCAACTTCAATGTTGACGAAGTGCGAACAGCTGTACATTAGTATGGGCACCGTTCCCGGTTTGTTACCGGCGGACATGGACTACACCTCGGTTTTTTTTTTATCGTTCACTAGTGACGTGGTTTACCCAGTGCTCGCCATTGTACAGATTTTCCGACAGACTTTGGCCCAAGGTGTTGTTTACCTTGTCAATTGATGAGCGCGAATGCTCCTTCGCCCCATCTCCGCGCCTGTATCGTGTATGTTAACGGTATAGACGCGGTGTGTGTGCGCCTCTGCAGTAGTGGGCTAGCGGGGTGACAGTGCGGCAGACTGAAACTCCTCGGCATGTGGTGAGCGGTGGAGCCGCGTGCGCCTCCATATAGGCGCGAGAGGAACTACAGGCAACGAAGAATAAAATAAATAAATAAAACACACACACGCACCACAACGCATGCAGGCACGCACACACATTTCAAATACTTTATTTAAATCCACAAATGTCTGCACACACACAGGTCGCACTGGGCTGCTTCCTTACTAGCAGAAAGACAATTGTGTTTACTTAGGTCTTGTCCGTACTTCACTATGGTGCAGTAATTACATCAAAGCCAGTCCACAGTGTCTGTGTGTGTAATGTTTCTGAGTGCACACACGTGTATTGGTAGGTCTGGGAGTTGCCAGGGACCTCACGATGCGATATTATCACTATAAGGTGCCGGTTAATATGTATTGTAATTTCTCGCAATTCTATTTGTATTGCGATTCGATCTTGAGGTTTAATGTTCCAAACCTATTGCTTACTGTATGTCTGCTGCAGAGAGGGAGCACGTGCACGTTTTGTTCTGCTCAGTCGTGGGAATAAAAGTGGTGAAACCGTGTTGGATCACTATTTAAAAAGAAGATGGAGAACAAGGAGGAATTATACTGGAGGTTTGGTGCAGGTACAGACGACTAGCGCTAGCTAACACTACCTAGCACAAAACAAATATATATATATATTACAAATCAATACTTGGGTGATGTAATTATCAATTCCCTCTAGTGTGTGTGTGTGTGTGTGTGTGTGTGTGTGTGTGTGTGTGTGTGTGTGTGTGTGTGTGTGTGTGTGTGTGTGTGTGTGTGTGTGTGTGTGTGTGTGTGTGTGTGTGTGTGTGTGTGTGAGACAACCAGATGAGGGAGAGAAGAGAAGAAAGAGGGAGACAGAGAGCATTACAGTGGAATGAGGAAGTGAAGTCATCCTGAGTCCAGGATTTCTCAGTGGAGAGTTGAGGGAAATCCAGGAGCTTGACTGTTGCTGTGTGGTTTAGAATTCTCCTCTGTGCCTGAGGCGGAGGGGAGGGAAGGCAAGGAGAGGAGAGGTGGAGGGAGGGAGGGAGGGGAGGTGGAGGAGAGGAGTGGTGGATGGAGGAGAGGAGAGGAGAGGTGGAGGGAGGGAGGGAGGGGAGGTGGAGGAGAGGAGTGGTGGAGGGAGGAGAGGAGAGGAGAGGCAAGGAGGAGAGGAACTAAAGCTTAGATGTGTGTATGGTATAGGCTAGCTTATAGGCGCGCGCGCGCTCATGGGAGATCAGAAAATTTAAAATGAGGGCAACAGGCCATCTCTCTCTACCTACGCCATGGCCTCACATCTAAGGTCAGGTTACTCCTGGCTGGTCCCTTCATCTAAGGTCATGTTACTCCTGGCTTGTCCCTTCATCTAAGGTCAGGTTACTGCTGGCTGGTCCCTTCATCTAAGGTCAGGTTACTGCTGGCTGGTCCCTTCATCTAAGGTCAGGTTACTGCTGGCTGGTCCCTTCATCTAAGGTCAGGTTACTCCTGGCTGGTCCCTTCATCTAAGGTCAGGTTACTGCTGGCTGGTCCCTTCATCTAAGGTCAGGTCACTGCTGGCTGGTCCCTTCATCTAAGGTCATGTTACTGCTGGCTGGTCCCTTCATCTGAGGTCAGGTCACTGCTGGCTGGTCCCTTCATCTGAGGTCAGGTTACTGCTGGCTGGTCTCCTCTCACTACTACCCTTCAGCTCTCTGTCACTGCTGTGAACTATTGCACTAGAAAACAACCCCCCCCCCCCCCCCCCCTCTAAAACTAGTGCGCCTATGGGACCTGGTCCACAATAGTGCACTTTATAGCTTCATTTGGGACATATATATGGTAATGTCACATAGCTGTTTTTTGAAAATGATTTTTACTTTGACATCAGTCAGCTTCATGGGGATGTTTACCTGTCATGATGTCTGTCTGGGCCATCGATGTGTCTGGGCCATCGATGTGTGTCTGGGCCATCGACGTGTGTCTGGGCCATCGACGTGTGTCTGGGCCATCGACGTCTGTCTGGGCCATCGACGTCTGTCTGGGCCATCGACGTCTGTCTGGGCCATCGACGTGTGTCTGGGCCATCGACGTGTGTCTGGGCCATCGACGTGTGTCTGGGCCATCGACGTGTGTCTGGGCCATCGACGTGTGTCTGCCACAGCACAGACCTAGCTAGTGTAACGCTGTCTGTGTCATTATGTCTGTCTGGGCCATCGATGTGTGTCTGGGCCATCGATGTGTGTCTGGGCCATTGACGTGTGTCTGGGCCATTGACGTGTGTCTGGGCCATTGACGTGTGTCTGGGCCATTGACGTGTGTCTGGGCCATTGACGTGTGTCTGGGCCATTGACGTGTGTCTGGGCCATTGACGTGTGTCTGGGCCATCGACGTGTGTCTGGGCCATCGACGTGTGTCTGGGCCATCGACGTGTGTCTGGGCCATCGACGTGTGTCTGGGCCATCGACGTGTGTCTGGGCCATCGACGTGTGTCTGCCACAGCACAGACCTAGCTAGTGTAACGCTGTCTGTGTCATTATGTCTGTCTGGGCCATCGATGTGTGTCTGGGCCATCGATGTGTGTCTGGGCCATCGATGTGTGTCTGCCACAGCACAGACCTAGCTAGTGTAACGCTGTCTCTGTGTGTGTCTCTCTGTGTGTGTGTGTGTGTGTGTGTGTGTGTGTGGCCCTAGCTAGCATAAAGCTATGTGTGTGTGTGTGTGTGTGTGTGTGTGTGCCCTAGCATTATTCTGTCAGTGTGTGATGGCTGTGTGCCCTGTCAGGTCTGTGTGCCCTGTCAGGTCTGTGTGCCCTGTCAGGTCTGTGTGCCCTGTCAGGTCTGTGTGCCCTTGTCGGGGCTGTGACGGCTGTGTGCCCTTGTCGGGGCTGTGACGGCTGTGTGCCCTTGTCGGGGCTGTGACGGCTGTGTGCCCTGTCGGGGCTGTGACGGCTGTGTGCCCTGTCGGGGCTGTGACGGCTGTGTGCCCTGTCGGGGCTGTGACGGCTGTGTGCCCTGTCGGGGCTGTGACGGCTGTGTGCCCTGTCGGGTCTGTGACGGCTGTGTGCCCTGTCGGGTCTGTGACGGCTGTGTGCCCTGTCGGGTCTGTGACGGCTGTGTGCCCTGTCAGGGCTGTGTGCCCTGTCGGGGCTGTGACGGCTGTGTGCCCTTGTCAGGGCTGTGACGGCTGTGTGCCCTTGTCAGGGCTGTGACGGCTGTGTGCCCTGTCGGGGCTGTGACAGCGAGGCTGCTGTTAGTGTTTTTAATTCTCCTCTCTGCATGACGGGAACCTCCAGCCATCAGATACTCTTGGGGCTGTAAACCTCATGTTGCCATGGAGTTAAGCACTACTGTGACTAGCTAAGTGACTTAAGATTCAATGTTGTCATGTCTTTTTTTTAAACGACCGCAAACCAGATTTCCATTGTGAGACCATACATTTAAAACTACTACTAAGCCAACGTGATGTTTATTTTACTTACATTTTTATTTTATTGAACCTTTTTATTGAACTGGGCAAGTCCAGTTTAAGAACAAATTGTTATTTACATTGACAGTCCTAGGAACAGTGGGTTTAACTGCCTTGTCCATGTTGGTTTTTGTCAATAAAGCATTGTTGTTGTTGTTGCAAACTTCCCTTGTCTTTCCAATAGTTGCTGAATGTCTCGGAGCATTCCGAGCACATCTGCTACTGCATTAGGTCACAGCTCGTTCTTGAGACTCTTTGGGATGTTCAGATGTAGAATATGCAAGGAAGTATATTGTATATGGTCGTGCTCTTCTTGTTTCATATTTAAATTTCTCCTGTGGTTTTGTTCTACATTGTGTTATTTTTTTTTATAGTGCTATATTGCTATTGATTACTGCATTGTTGAGTTTGGAGCTTGCAAGACAGGCATTTCACTCTACTTGTGCAGGTGGCATTAAAACTTGAAACTTTTACCCATGTCATTTACCAGAGTCGCTCCCTTCCTCAAAGAAACCTAACCAGACAGGCTTCAAGTCGGGTCACTCAACTGAGACTGCTCTTCTGTGTGTCACAGAGGCTCTCTGCTCTGTCCTCATCCTCCTACAGCAATCTGCTCTCTTTGACAATGATTCTCCTGTTCACCCTCTCAGGGCTGGGAGTTTCAGTCTCAGCGCTCTCTGCATCCCGCCTGGCAGGCCACACCTGTGTCTGCACCACGTACCCTCGCTACTGGTGTCCCCCAGGGCTCGGTTCTTGGCCTTCTTCTCTCTATACACCAAGTCCCTCGGCTCCGTCATATCCTCGCGTGATCTCTCCTATCATTGCTATGCGGTTGACACTGACACTACTACTTGACACTACACGCTCACCGCCTCGAGCTCGATCTCGACAAGACCGTGCGTGTCATCTTCCTGTGGAAGGCCTGCCCCGCTCCAAGACCTCTCCATCATGGTTGACAACTCCATGGTATCCCTCTCCCAGAATGCAGAGAACCTTGGTGTGACCCTGGACAACACCCTGTTATTCTATGCAAACAGCAAAGCAGTGACGCGCTCCTGCAGGTTTCCTGCTCTACAACAGGTTTCCCCAACTGACAGCCCGCAGGCAAATGTTTTCTTTCACCTCCATGTTTTCTGAGCAAGAAAATAAATCGATGTACAGTACCAGTCAACATTTTGGACACACCTACTCATTCCAGGGTTTTAATACATTTTTACTATTGTCTACTTAGTTGAATAATAGTGAAGATATTTAAAACTATGAAATAACACTCATGGAATCATGTAGTAACAAAAAAATTGTTAAACAAATCCAAATATATTTTAGATTCTTCAAAGTAGCCACCATTTGCCTTGATGACAGCTTTGCACACTCTTGGCATTCTCTCTACCAGCTTCACCTGGAATGCTTTTCCAACAGTCTTGAAGGAGTTCCCACATATGCTGAGCACTTGCTGGCTGCTTTTCCTTCACTGTGCGGTCCAACTCATCCCAAACCATCTCAATCACATTTTAAATGTTCCTTACAGAATAAATGTATACGCATGGTAGTAATTGGAAAAAGAACCGGACTCCTTTTTTTGTTTTTCCACTTGTTTTTGAGAAACTTGCCCTAAATATTACTTCGTTTATTGTGTAGTATGGGTCCCCTGGAAAAACATCAACAAAGGCTCCAAAAATGTTTGTTTTTTTCGCCGCCAGCTCCTGATATCAGGGCATAAAACTATCATCTGTGTCCTGAATTAGCCAAGTGTACATGTTTGCCCAGCTATATCCTGGCCTGAGCTCGGTTTCCGTGGCTATACTACCTGGATAGCGATACTCCGTCCATTCTACAGGTAACTCCCAAAATAAAGGAAACACTTGCGTAAAGGAAGGATGCAAAGTATATTGAAAGCATGGGGTGCTTGTAGAATCTATGCCAAGGCGCATTGAAGCTGTTTTGGCAGCTCATCGTGGCCCAACACCCTATTAAGACACTTTGTTGGTGTTTCCGTTATTTTGACGGTTACTTGTAGCAGCAGGCGTTTTACAGATAATGGAACAGCTGGATAGAGGATCTCGAGACGCACAAAATGGAATATAACGTCTGGATCTCAAAAAAAAAATGTAGATTTGGTTGAAAAAAAAACAAAAAAACTTCTCCTTTTAACATGGGCTTCCTCCCTATTGACTCAGCTGTCTATATAAAAGAGCTCCTTAGAACTCAGGACTAACGCGTGGCAGGGGAGTAGACTACAGACATGGATTTATCAGCCTCCTTTACATCCATGTGCATAAACAGTCCCAATAGTTGCATACAAAATGGTAACCTATTCCCATAGGGCTTTGTTCAAAAGTAGATCACCTTCCAGTCCATTCTAACGCGCGGCAGGGGAGTCATGTCGGAGCCGTTTTTGAATAAACAGCCCCTCAAGACTGATAAATCTCTGTCTAAAAGTGGGGTTCTCTGCGGGACGAGTCAGAAAGGCAAATGATTGAATCTTGCCATACACCATCTGGGCCCCTCTCTTTATGTCACATCAAAGACGAGCTGCACGTCAGCCCAAAAATGGCAGCGAACATCGAGTGGAAGAAAAATTAAATGTTGGCTTGAATATGAGGATGCTTCTAATGATTTGAAAACATGTCACTTTTTCTCATTTCCTTATTGAAATAAAACGGGACCAGTACACTATTTGTGGTTATCAGGGTCCTCTGGGGACCTTGAGGGTCGACTGGGGCAGAGGTCAGGCTCCCCTTCCTGGAAAATAATCCAATCAGGATTTGAGTTAATTTAATTGACGTTTACCCCTTTGATTCTGAAGCTAAAATGATCCGGATTAGTGCCGGATAAGAGACTGAGACCGGCGGTCGATGGGGTCGGGGGATAAGAGACTGAGACCGGCGGTCGATGGGGTCGGGGGATAAGAGACTGAGACTGGCGGTCGATTGGGTCGGGGGATAAGAGACTGAGACTGGCGGTCGATGGGGTCGGGGGATAAGAGACTGAGACTGGCGGTCGGGGGATAAGAGACTGAGACTGGCGGTCGATTGGATCGGGGGATAAGAGACTGAGACTGGCGGTCGATGGGGTCGGGGGATAAGAGACTGAGCTAGCCAATCAGCGGTCTAGTCGTGTTCATATTTTTTATCACCAGCATACGGCCACACCATTCTGTTGTTTGGGGGTACGGCCACACCATTCTGTTGTTTGGGGGGGGGTACGGCCACACCATGCTGTTTCGGGGAGGTACGCCCACACCATGCTGTTGTTTGGGGGGGGTACGCCCACGCCATTCTGTTTGGGGGGGGGGGGGCGGCCACACCATTCTGTTTGTTTGGGGGTGGGGGTACGGCCACACCATTCTGTTGTTTGGGGGGTACGCCCACACCATTCTGTTGTTTGTTTGGGGGTGGGGGTACGGCCACACCATTCTGTTGTTTGTTTGGGGGGGGGGTAAGGCCACACCATTCTGTTGTTTGGGGGGGGGTACGCCCACACCATTCTGTTGTTTGGGGAGGGGAGGGGTACGGCCACACCATTCTGTTGTTTGTTTGGGGAGGGGAGGGGTACGGCCACACCATTCTGTTGTTTGTTTGGGGGGAGAGGGGTACGGCCACACCATTCTGTTGTTTGTTTGGGGGGGGGGGGGTACGGCCACACCATTCTGTTGTTTGTTTGGGGGTACGGCCACACCATTCTGTTGTTTGTTTGGGGGTACGCCCACACCATTCTGTTGTTTGGGGGTGGGGCTACGGCCACACCGTTCTGTTGTTTGGGGGTGGGGGGCTACGGCCACACCATTCTGTTGTTTGGGGGTGTTCTGTTGTTTGGGGAGGTGGGGCTACGGCCACACCGTTCTGTTGTTTGGGGGGTACGCCCACACCATTCTGTTGTTTGGGGGAGGTGGGGCTACGGCCACACCGTTCTGTTGTTTGGGGTACGCCCACACCATTCTGTTGTTTGGGGGGGGGGGGTACACCCACATCATTCCGTTGTTGGGGGGGGGGGGTACACCCACTCCCTTTTTAAGGGAGTTTATTACAATTTTGGGGGGGAAGGAAAACTATTTCACTCATAGTGTAAGTAATTATAGGTCATATAGACTGAGTGACTCAAACATTTCTAACAAAATCAATGGAGGTGGGTGTGTATGTCACATCTGAGCGTCATTTAGCTAGCACTAGTGAATGATCGTCCTGTTTTTAGAGCCAGTTGATTGGCAGGTCGCTCCAGAGCCCTCTTCTCTCCCGTGGTTACTGTTGCCGTGACAGTGACTGATGTGGTAGCGTTGCTTTGCGTTTCAATGATGGATGAGTTTTCAGGGGTCAGGCCTCGATTGGCTGTGTGTTCATGGTCTTCTCATTCATATGCCTGCGTATGTAAACAGTCTGGGTGGCCATTTGATTCATTGTTAAGCAGTCATATGGCTTGGGGGTAGAAGCTGTTTAGAAGGCTTTTGGACCTGGACTTGGTGCTCCAGTACCGCTTGCCGTGCGGTAGCAGAGAGAACAGTCTATGACTGGGGTGGCTGGAGTCATTGACAATTTCCAGGGCCTTCCTCTGACACCGCCTGGTGTAGAGGTCCTGGATGGCAGGAAGCATGGCTCCAGTGATGTACTGGGACCTACACTCTGTAGCTCCTTGTGGTCGGATGTTGAGTATAAGGCTGTTCCTTTAAACCAATAGTATCTACTGTCCTGGGGGCTGTTCCTTTAAACCAATAGTATCGACTGTCCTGCGGGCTGTTCCTTTAAACCAATAGAATTGACTGTCCTGGGGGGCTGTTCCTTTAAACATATAGTATCAACTGTCCTGCGGGCTGTTCTTTTTAAACCAATAGAATCGACTGTCCTGCGGGCTGTTCTTTTTAAACCAATAGAATCGACTGTCCTGGGGGGCTGTTCCTTTAAACCAATAGTTTCGACAGTGAGCCGTCTTGCATCGTACTTTGCTCTCCCACAGCTACAGTATCTGCACATGTGCATGGGTTCGCTTCACGCTCCTACAACGTGGTAGACACAGGACCAAGACAGAGGAGAAGTTAAGCCTTGTACTCCAAACGCTCTTAGTTGTAAATTTACCTGAATGCTGTTTACTTTGTCCATCTACTTCATATCGCTGACTACACATTTTTAAAATGTCAATAGACACAGTTTGATGATTTGTAGATACACTGTAGATCCAGTCTGGTGGTTTGTAGATACACTGTAGATCCAGTCTGGTGGTTTGTAGACACGCTGTAGATCCAGTCTGGTGGTTTGTAGACACGCTGTAGATCCAGCCTGGTGGTTTATAAACACGCTGTAGATCCAGTCTGGTGGTTTGTAGACACGCTGTAGATCCAGCCTGGTGGTTTATAGACACGCTGTAGATCCAGCCTGGTGGTTTGTAGACACGCTGTAGATCCAGCCTGGTGGTTTATAGACACGCTGTAGATCCAGCCTGGTGGTTTATAGACACGCTGTAGATCCAGCCTGGTGGTTTATAGACACGCTGTAGATCCGGTTTAAGGCTCTATTTCAGCAGGTGAGGTGAGGTGAGTTTTCAAAACAATTTTAAAGCTGTAGGATATGAGGTCATTCCACATGATATGAATCGTGTCGTTGTGGTATTGTTACAGGAGATGACAGATTTGACTTCCAGCTGTGGTTCATATTTCCATATTTACCTATAGTGCCTACAGTTCAGCCCAACGTTGCGTGGTTCTTTTTTATAAATAGCCTAGGCAACACAGGAAAACGGAGTCAGTGTTTGTATGCCCTAAGGTGGACTTGCCATTTGCCATGGATGCTGCTGTGGAAAAATACACACCAAATGTCTCCAGACGAGGTCATTGAGTGGTTGAGAAGTCACTAGGTCTGACAGCAGAACATTTTTACTACGTCTGACAGCAGAACATGGCAGCAGAACATTTTTACTACATCTGACAGCAGAACATGGCAGCAGAACATTTTTACTACATCTGACAGCAGAACATGGCAGCAGAACATTTTTACTACATCTGACAGCAGAACATGGCAGCAGAACATTTCTTTAAGTGCATTTGCACTGGTGTGTTGCATTGCTTACTAGTGTAAATTGGAAAGTGTTTTTGTCTTGGATACTGTTGTACTGAAGAATTGAGGACATGTAGCTATCGGTTACGGCTGCTACGCTACAGTATGTTGTGTTGGTGAAACCCTACAGGGGCATGTAGGTATTACTGGACTATGTCCCACACGGCTCACTATTATCTCACTTCCTACTGTCAAGTCTGATAGACCAATGAGCTGCCTACATCCCCGGCTGTGACATGTCAAGTCTGATAGACCAATGAGCTGCCTACATCCCCGGCTGTGACATTTCAAGTCTGATAGACCAATGAGCTGCCTACATCCCCGGCTGTGACATGTCAAGTCTGATAGACCAATGAGCTCGCTTGTCTCTTTCCATCTCTACCAAAAAGATGGTGAATATCAGTCAGACCTTTTTAAAACTGAAACAAATTTATTAATTTAACCTGATCTCAGAGGTCAAAGTCTCTCAAAAGCAGATTAGAAAATATTTCAGAATATCTGTGTGATGTATAAATTATAAATAAAATATAATATAAATATTTTTTAAAAAAGCTCAATTTGTTCAGCTGATTGTTTTAAGTAAAGAGGAAATTCATTTTCTTAAAATTTCTGTGGAAATTATATGTATATAAAAGTGTATTCTTTATTGTTCAAATCAACACATTTCAGCCTTCATCAGAGTTTTCGTCTGATTATCAAAAGCAGCTCTTCTATTGATGCAACCAATAGGATATAACCCCCGACACCAAGGATATAACCTCCTCATCAATGTAACAAAATAAAAAGTACATTGAATTTCAGTTGTAGACTGTACTTGAGGAAGTCTCCTGGTTAGTGTAACACTATAACTTTGTGTAACTTACCACCGCTAACTAAGCTAGCCGTTTCACATCCGTTACACTACTACAGTAGCTAGCTATAACATTTGATAGACCCGGCAAACTCCACTCTGGCCATCAAAGCCAGTTCCACTGCGTGAAAAAAAATGGTTCTCCTCTAATCAGGGACTGGTTTAGACCTGGGACACCAGGTGGGTGATTCCCCTCTAATCGGGGACTGGTTTAGACCTGGGACACCAGGTGGGTGATTCTGGGGACTGGTTTAGACCTGGGGCACCAGGTGGGTGATTCCCCTCTAATCGGGGACTGGTTTAGACCTGGGGCACCAGGTGGGTGATTCCCCTCTAATCGGGGACTGGTTTAGACCTGGGACACCAGGTGGGTGATTCCCCTCTAATCAGGGACCTGGGACACCAGGTGGGTGATTCCCCTCTAATCAGTGACTGGTTTAGATCCCTCTCTCTCTCTCCCACTCTATAGTCCCCATGTGCTCTCCTCTCTCCATAAGTCCGTCCATCCGTGTCGTGAATTTGCCGCCTGCTCAGCTGCCATGCCCTCTCCACCTTCTCCCCCTTTCTCATCCCTCCCCTCTCTCCCTCCTCTCCCCCTTTCTCTCTCCCTCCTCTCATCCCTCCCCTCTCTCCCTCCTCTCCCCCTTTCTCTCTCCCTCCTCTCGATCCATCCCCATACGTAGAATGTATCCACATGACTAATCCCTCCCCGTCTGCTAAATGGCATCCTTTATTTATTTATTTATATATATCTCCCCTCCTCTCATCCATCCCCTCTCTCCCTCCTCTCTCCCTCCTCCCTCTCCCTCCCCTCTCATCCCTCCTCTCTCCCTCCTCTCATCCCTCCCCTCTCCCTCCCTCTCCCTCCTCCCCCCTCCTCTCATCCCTCCCCTCTCTCTCTCCTCTCATCCCTCCCTCTCCCCTCCTCTCATCCCTCCCCTCTCTCCCTCCTCTCATCCCTCCCCTCTCTCCCTCCTCTCATCCCTCCCCTCCTCTCCTCCCTCCCCCTCTCTCCCCCCTTCCTCTCTCCCTCCTCTCATCCCTCCCCTCTCTCCCCCTCCCCTCTCCCTCCTCTCATCCCTCCCCTCTCTCCCTCCTCTCCCTCCTCTCATCCCTCCCCCCTCTCCCCTCCCCTCTCTCCCTCCTCTCATCCCTCCCCTCTCTCCCTCCTCTCATCCCTCCCCTCTCTCCCTCCTCTCATCCCTCCCCTCTCTCCCTCCTCTCACTCCTCTCATCCCTTTCACTCTCCCTCCTCTCATCCCTCCCCTCTCTCCCGCTCACCAGCTGTTTCCCTCTTAGACAAAAGACCTGGAATAACTACCGGAATATGAGTAGTGATATGTGAGAGAGTTCCAGCGTGGTTATAGGATACTGTAGAGACTACTGTGTGTTCCTGTAGTTCGACGTAAGGGCCACGTTTACAGCCAAAGGATACTGTAGCTCGACGTAAGGGCCATGTTTACAGCCAAAGGATACTGTAGCTCGACGTAAGGGCCACGTTTACAGCCAAAGGATACTGTAGCTCGACGTAAGGGCCATGTTTACAGCCAAAGGATACTGTAGCTCGACGTAAGGGCCACGTTTACAGCCAAAGGATACTGTAGCTCGACGTAAGGGCCACGTTTACAGCCAAACCTGATCATCGTCTATCCTGTTCTTACAACGTCTAATGGTTTCTGCTTAGTCGCTCGTCAGCTTTACACAGAATATGTTTAAGGTATTGATGAGCAAAACGAATGGTGCTGTTTTAGAAGAAACATCACTTCAGAGACTGTAGTCTGTAGTGACGAGGGAAAACGATGGCCATTGGTCTGTGACATGTTTTCATGAATTGAGCACACAGAGTGGCCTTGTCCTGTTGTTGTATAAGGACAGCCATTCTGGAGTTGTTTTGATTTATTTTATTTTTTTATAACCTTTTCTTTCACTAGGCAAGTCAGTTAAAGAACAAATTCTTGTTTTCAATGATGGTCTAGGAACAGTGGGTTAACTGCCTTGTTCCGGGGCAGAACGACAGATTTTTACCTTGTCGGCTCAGGGATTCGATCTAGCAACCTTTCGGTTACTAGTCCAACACTCTAACCGCTAGGCTACCTGCCGCCCCTACACTCTAACCACTAGGCTACCTGCCGCCCCTACACTCTAACCACTAGGCTATCTAACCGCTAGGCTACCTGCCGCCCCTACACTCTAACCACTAGGCTACCTGCCGCCCCTACACTCTAACCACTAGGCTACCTGCCGCCCCTACACTCTAACCACTAGGCTACCTGCCGCCCCTACACTCTAACCACTAGGCTACCTGCCGCCCCTACACTCTAACCACTCTACCTAACCAACCACTAGGCTACCTGCCGCCCCTACACTCTAACCACTAGGCTACCTGCCACCCTAACCACTACACTCTAACCACTAGGCTACCTGCCGCCCCTAACCACTCTACCTAACCACCACTAGGCTACCTGCCGCCCCTACACTCTAACCACTAGGCTACCTGCCGCCCCTACACTCTAACCACTAGGCTACCTGCCGCCCCTACACTCTAACCACTAGGCTACCTGCATCGGTGCTCTGGATAATGTGTGTATACACTGAGTGTACAAAACATTAAGAACACCTTTCTAATATTGCCACTTTATATAGAATCTATATGGTGACACCAATAAGGGATCATATCTTTCACCTGGATTCACCTAGTCTATGTCCTAATGTTTTGTATAATATAATTAATATATGTCATTTAACAGACACTTTTATCCGAAGTGACTTAGTCATGCGTACATTTTTTAAATGTGTAAGTGGCTCTAGTGGGAATCGTACCCACAACTCTTGGCTTTGCACGCCGACTGAGCCACATGCTAGTCTTGTGCTGTCGTGTTGTGCTCCAGGCCTGCCGTGTTGTGCTCCAGGCCTGTCGTGTTGTGCTCCAGGCCTGCCGTGTTGGGCTCCAGGCCTGCCGTGTTGGGCTCCAGGCCTGTCGTGTTGTGCTCCAGGCCTGTCGTGTTGTGCTCCAGGCCTGCCGTGTTGTGCTCCAGGCCTGTCGTGTTGTGCTCCAGGCCTGTCGTGTTGTGCTCCAGGCCTGCCGTGTTGGGCTCCAGGCCTGCCGTGTTGGGCTCCAGGCCTGTCGTGTTGGGCTCCAGGCCTGCCGTGTTGTGCTCCAGGCCTGTCGTGTTGGGCTCCAGGCCTGTTGTGTTGGGCTCCAGGCCTGTCGTGTTGGGCTCCAGGCCTGTTGTGTTGGGCTCCAGGCCTGTCGTGTTGGGCTGATTTGGCTGTAGACTAGGCCTAGAGGACACGAGACATGTGTATTCCTGTTATACTAGACTAGACTGTGTGTTCCTGTTATTCCTGTTATACTAGAGGACAGACTACTGTGTAGACTAGAGGACTGTACTGTGTTTCCTGTTATGCTAGAGGACATCGAGACTACTGTGTATTTCTGTTATACTAGAGGACATCGAGACTACTGTGTATTCCTGTTATACTAGAGGACATCGAGACTACTGTGTATTCCTGTTATACTAGAGGACATCGAGACTACTGTGTATTCCTGTTATGCTAGAGGACATCGAGACTACTGTGTATTCCTGTTATACTAGAGGACATCGAGACTACTGTGTATTCCTGTTATACTAGAGGACATCGAGACTACTGTGTATTCCTATTATACTAGAGGAGACTACTGTGTATTCCTATTATACTAGAGACTACTATGTATTCCTGTTATACTAGAGGACCTCGACTACTGTCTGTTCCTGTTATGACCACTCTAGATGGTATGCATCAGTACCCTTGATGGTAATTTACCCGAGGAAACCAGGTGAAGCTGTCTCCACCCTGCGCTCTGTGTGTGTAGCCTGCTGTCAGAGTACGTTAATGAGCAATTAGCCGTTTTGTCTGTGTAGCTGAGTAACTAGAGGTGTCTCCCAAATGGACCCCTGTTCCCTACATAGAGCCCTATGGAGCCCTGGTCTAAACTAGTGCACTATGTAGGGTGTAGGGTGCACTATGTAGGGAGTAGGGTGCACTATGGGACGCCGACTAGGAAGACATCTGTGACGCGGACATTAAAGTAGGCAAATGAGAATAATACGATGATGGATGGATGGAGGGAGAGAACGCTTGGTTAGGCCCAGCTTTCGTCTGTGTGTGGTGAACTCACCACATGGGCAAACTTAAAGGTTGTAAACAGCTTACACACACACACACACACACACACACACACACACACACACACACACACACACACACACACACAGCTCTGATGACATCCCATATTAGAGGTGTGATTGAACTCATTATTGTGTCAGGAAAACAAGTGTGTGTGTGTGTGGAGTTAAAACCTACAGGAGGGTCTCTCTCCAGGAACAGAGTTGGTGTTAAAACCTACTGGAGGGTCTCTCTCCAGGAACAGGGTTGGTGGAACAGAGTTGGTGTTAAAACCTACTGGAGGGTCTGGAACAGGGTCCTACAGGAGGGTCTCCAGGAACAGGGTTGGTGTTAAAACCTAGGAACAGGGTTGGTGTTAAAACCTACTGGAGGGTCTCTCTCCAGGAACAGGGTTGGAGTTAAAACCTACAGGAGGGTCTCTCTCCAGGAACAGGGTTGGAGTTAAAACCTACAGGAGGGTTTCTAGAGTGTGTGAGTCTGTCTTTGCAGACCAGCCCGTTCTCCAATATATCTGCCAAGCCACTGACTCCTCCTGGTTATTGTATCACCCCACTCAGACCCCAGCCTGTCCTCGGCCACGTCAATACAACACACCTGAGTCTGATAATAAACTGGTTGATGAGCAGAGAGAGAAGCCAGTCTACTGGGCTTGGGTCAGCAGTGGTTCTGGTTCTAGAGAGAAGCCAGTCTACTGGGCTTGGGTCAGCAGTGGTTCTGGTTCTAGAGAGAAGCCAGTCTACTGGGCTTGGGTCAGCAGTGGTTCTGGTTCTAGAGAGAAGCCAGTCTACTGGGCTTGGGTCAGCAGTGGTTCTGGTTCTAGAGAGAAGCCAGTCTACTGGGCTTGGGTCAGCAGTGGTTCTGGTTCTAGAGAGAAGCCAGTCTACTGGGCTTGGGTCAGCAGTGGTTCTGGTTCTAGAGAGAAGCCAGTCTACAGTCTGGTTCTACTGGGCTTGGGTCAGCAGTGGTTTGGTTCTAGAGAGAAGCCAGTCTACTGGGCTTGGGTCAGCAGTGGTTCTGGTTCTAGAGAGAAGCCAGTCTACTGGGCTTGGGTCAGCAGTGGTTCTGGTTCTAGAGAGAAGCCAGTCTACTGGGCTTGGGTCAGCAGTGGTTCTGGTTCTAGAGAGAAGCAAGTCTACTGGGCTTGGGTCAGCAGTGGTTCTGGTTCTAGAGAGAAGCCAGTCTACTGGGCTTGGGTCAGCACGGAGAAGTACAGAAAACAAGTGTTTACATTTTGTATATATATTTTCTCACATTGGCTTTTGGCTCAACCTGGTTATTTCTCTGAAGAGCAAGCCAGTCTACTGGGCTTATCAGCAGTGGTTCTGGTTTTATCAAAGCTAACCCAGACGGTCTGTTTTTATCAATGCTAACCCAGTCTACTGGTCTGTTTTTATCAATGCTAACCCAGACGGTCTGTTTTTAGAAGTACAGAAAACAAGTGTTTACATTTTGTATATATATTTTCTCATATTGGCTTTTGGCTCAACCTGGTTATTTCTCTGAAGGGCAAAGCT
Organism: Oncorhynchus gorbuscha; assembly: GCF_021184085.1. Taxonomy (NCBI): domain Eukaryota; kingdom Metazoa; phylum Chordata; class Actinopteri; order Salmoniformes; family Salmonidae; genus Oncorhynchus; species Oncorhynchus gorbuscha. Next base: position 7,782,204 of record NC_060183.1, read on the forward strand.
AACCCAGCCGTGTCTGTTTTTATCAAAGCTAACCCAGCCGTGTCTGTTTTTATCAAAGCTAACCCAGACGGTCTGTTTTTATCAATGCTAACCCAGACGGTCTGTTTTTATCAATGCTAACCCAGACGGTCTGTTTTTATCAATGCTAACCCAGACGGTCTGTTTTTATCAAAGCTAACCCAGACGGTCTGTTTTTATCAATGCTAACCCAGACGGTCTGTTTTTATCAATGCTAACCCAGACGTGTCTGTTTTTATCAATGCTAACCCAGACGGTCTGTTTTTATCAATGCTAACCCAGACGGTCTGTTTTTATCAATGCTAACCCAGACGGTCTGTTTTTATCAATGCTAACCCAGACGGTCTGTTTTTATCAATGCTAACCCAGACGGTCTGTTTTTATCAATGCTAACCCAGACGGTCTGTTTTTATCAATGCTAACCCAGACGGTCTGTTTTTATCAATGCTAACCCAGACGGTCTGTTTTTATCAATGCTAACCCAGACGGTCTGTTTTTATCAATGCTAACCCAGACGGTCTGTTTTTATCAATGCTAACCCAGACGGGTCTGTTTTTATCAATGCTAACCCAGACGGGTCTGTTTTTATCAATGCTAACACAGACGGGTCTGTTTTTATCAATGCTAACACAGACGGGTCTGTTTTTATCAATGCTAACACAGACGGGTCTGTTTTTATCAATGCTAACACAGACGGGTCTGTTTTTATCAATGCTAACCCAGACGGTCTGTTTTTATCAATGCTAACCCAGACGGTCTGTTGGATGTGTATTGACAGTAGTACAGCTTGGGCGAGGCTGGAGAGTTCATTAATTAGACTACTACAGTACCTCTCTCCTCAGAGACCTCTCTAGGTGTGTGTGTGTGTGTTCATCTCTCTCCTCCGAGACATCCCAAGGCCCTCTGAGCGATGATGAGGGGAGTATAATAAGGACCAGGGCCACATCTCTGTACTCTACATTATAATCAAGGCAGTTTATTTAATCTCTAGTTAAAGTCTGTCGATAGACATGATGATGAGCTAGTTGAAATGCATGCTGGTAGATTGGAAAATGACTTTCTCTCTGCATAGTTCCGAGGAATTTACTTTGGGTCTGTCATGATGACTTCCCTTGGAGACAGGATTAATGACGGTGGAAATGTTGCTCCTGGACAGTCAATAATAAAATGACAAAATGGCTGAAAAACACTCAATTATTCTGGAAAAAAATATATATTTTAAATTTGTATGGTTGTCTATTGAAAACGGGTTTAAACTGGAATCAGACTATTATAGGACAGTCATCTATTTATATTATTGGCCAGTGTGCTCATAAGCTGTCCCACTGTTGATCAGTGGGCATCCCAAATGGCATTCTGTTCCCTATGTAGGGCACTGCTTTGGACCACAGTCCTTTTTAGGGCCTGGTCGAAAAGAAAAAAAAAGTAGTTCACAGTATACGGAATAGGGTGCTGTTTGGGACACTTCCTCAGTAGTGTGAATCGATACTGAGGGGTTCATAGCAAAAGGTCCAGGCGTTGTCAAGCTCTTTACGCTTGTTGTCGTGGCGATGAGATAGGCTAGTGTTGCCTCGGGTTAAACTTCTAATAACGCTGTGTGATCCGGAGGGCAGATCGTGGTGTGATTTAAGCCCTGCTCGTTCCACTCTGCTGCAGAGAAGTCTTTAACATTATGGTGTAAGGTTTCACCAGGCCACAGCAGGATGTGTGTGTGTGTGTGTGTGTGTGTGTGTGTGTGTGTGTGTGTGTGTGTGTGTGTGTGTGTGTACACACCCTAGCCAGTGGAGCATGAAGGGCTCATGTCTAGATAGATCGGATGTGTGGAAACCTGAAACCCTTTGCCTTCACTCTCCAGGCCACGATAGTGTGTCCAATAGGAGGTTGATGTGTGGACATGTCTTTAGCATGGTGGGTTAGCGTGGTGGGTTAGCACTGTGGGTTAGCACTGTGGGTTAGCACTGGTGGGTTAGCATGGTGGTGGGTTAGCACGGTGGGTTAGCATGGTGGTAGGTTAGCACGGTGGTGGGTTAGCATGGTGGTGGGTTAGCACGGTGGTGGGTTAGCAGGGTGGTGGGTTAGCATGGTGGGTTAGCATGGTAGGTTAGCACTGTGGTGTTGTGGAAGGATGTTACTACTTGTTTTGTTCATCACGTAGTTAACCTTTCTATTGCTTTTTAAATGTCTCAACTACTCAAAATGGAGCGCAGAGCAGACACTACTAAAACATATAACATATATATGAACATTGATTCTGGAAAATGTGTAGCGTGAGACAAATCTAAGCAAGTTAAAAAAAACATTTAAAAGAAAATAAAGGGACTTCCGCAAACCACAGGTTGAAAACCACTGATGTAGACTGGCGATAAGGGCTCTGGTTGTTTCAGCTTCCTCTGTAGTACTTCCTGTTCACTTTATAGTGGGTTAGCGTGGTGGGTTAGCGTGGTGGGTTAGCGTGGTGGGTTAGCGTGGTGGGTTAGCGTGGTGGGTTAGCGTGGTGGGTTAGCGTGGTGGGTTAGCGTGGTGGGCTAGCGTGGTGGGTTAGCGTGGTGGGTTAGCATGGTAGGTTAGCGTGGTGGGTTAGCATGGTGGGTTAGCGTGGTGGGTTAGCATGGTGGGCTAGCGTGGTGGGTGGGCTAGCGTGGTGGGTTAGCATGGTGGGTTAGCATGGTGGGTTAGCACTGGTGGGTTAGCATGGTGGGTTAGCACTGGTGGGTTAGCGTGGTGGGTTAATTTAGTTCTGTGGCAATGTGGAATGATGTTACTGTTTGTTGCGTATGGTCACAAAGCCAAATTAGACAGACAGACAGACAGGCAGTTGTAGGATTTCCAATGTGTGTTAGTTCATCCCAATTTGTAAGTCGCTCTGGATAAGAGCGTCTGCTAAATGACTTAAATGTAAATGTAAATGTCGATACAGATGGTCAGTGGGACACAGCCTGCCAGACTCCAGGGCTTTAGACCTGACTGCTGCCTGGGATAGGATGGACGCAGGTGTGTTTGTGTGTGTACACAGTGACCCCTGTTTTTCCTCATGAAGAGCAGAGCACTGTTACCCAGGCCTTGGCTTCAGGCTTCTCCTACATGTAACCTAGATGACAAGCCTGTCTGTCTCTATTCCCCAGCATGTAACCTAGATGACATGCCTGTCTGTCTCACTCTTCCCCAACATGTAACCTAGATGACAAGCCTGTCTGTCTCTCTTCCCCAACATGTAACCTAGATGACAAGCCTGTCTGTCTCTCTCTTCCCCAACATGTAACCTAGATGACATGCCTGTCTGTCTCACTCTTCCCCAACATGTAACCTAGATGACAAGCCTGTCTGTCTCTCTCTTCCCCAACATGTAACCTAGATGACAAGCCTGTCTGTCTCTCTCTTCCCCAACATGTAACCTAGATGACAAGCCTGTCTGTCTCTCTCTTCCCCAACATGTAACCTAGATGACAAGCCTGTCTGTCTCTCTCTTCCCCAACATGTAACCTAGATGACAAGCCTGTCTGTCTCGCTCTTCCGCTACATATAACCTAGATGACATGCCTGTCTGTCTCGCTCTTCCGCTACATGTAACCTAGATGACAAGCCTGTCTGTCTCTCTTCCCCAACATGTAACCTAGATAACAAGCCTGTCTGTCTCGCTCTTCCCCAGCAAGGGTAAACATATAATCATTATAATATGCCACTCTACTGCATCATACTATGGACTCACTGGTAGCTCCATCAAAACCCCATAGAGACCCAGCCATTGGCATGCGTTATAGCCATATGACCTGATATACTCCACAGTGTGGGGTGGGTGGTGAAAGTCAAGGAGGGTAAATGGGCAATAATAGGCGTTATCACTGTGATGTGTTTTTTCATTTTTATATAGATACAATCTTCTCTGTCTTGATCAAACCAAAGGCACCTTCCTTCAGGAAGCGGGTCTTTCCCGTGAGGTGTCGGGCTAAATAAATTGCTTATGCAAATGTGCGTCTGCGTCTCGGGTTGGTGTATGTGTGTAACTATAATCCAGCGTTGGTGAGGTTTCTCCTGTGAACGGCAGAACAAACAAGATTATATTATTTCACTATCTTTTTGTTATGTTTAGGACTATTCCATAGTAATGGAATTACACAGAGACTCAGATTTCTCACTCAAATGTATGCCAAAAAATCATTTGATTTAAAAAAAAAAAAGTTAAACAAACCATGCAACTATGTACAAAGACTACTTATAACATTTTACACTGAACATTTAACATAAACACATTAACTGGAAGAACTGAGCTGATACAAATAAAAAAATAAAAAATATGCGACCACGTTTTTCAAAAATGGTTAAATATCTGCTCTCAATTAAGATTGAAAGACGTCTGCAGAATGAATGGGGTGTCAGCTATGACATGACACATTTAAGTTTGAAAACAACTCTCATTGAAATACAGTAGGTGAAGTAGGTGTCAATAAGCAGTCATGTGTGAACAGGGAGTACAGGAGGGGACTAAGCACGCACCCCTGTGGGGCTCCCGGGATGATGGTCAGAGTGGCGGAGATGATGTTGCCTACCCACACCACCTGGGGTCAGCCCATCAGGAAGTTCAGGATCTAGTTGGAGGGTTCAATCCCAGGGTCCTAATCTTGGTGATGAGCTTGGAGGAGACAATGGAGTTGAACGCTGATCTGTAGTCTATGGACAGCATTCTCACATGTTTTCCTCTTCTCTAGGTGGGTGAGGGCAGTGTAGTATTGCGTCGTCTATGGATCTGTTGGGACAGTATGCATATTGGAGTGTGTACGGTGTGGATGAAGGAGTTGATGTGTAAACAGCCTTTCAAAGTACTTCATGAATACTGATAGGAGTGCCACAGGGTGGTAGTCATTGTGGCCTGAAGCCTCAGAGTTCTTAGGAACAGGAACGATGGTGGTCATTTTACGACATGGCGATCACAGACTGAGACAAGGGGAGGTTGAAAATGACCGTGAATATGCCTGCTAGCTGTTCTGCGCTCTGAATATCATCCGGCTAGAGGTCTTGTGTCCAAAAAGTTGAACCCGCTCTGAAATGGATCTATGGCTTTCCCACACGACCCAATATGAGAAAATGAATGTAAAAAATAATAATTGAGACTTATTCAGAATGGACCCGGTTAAGTCAGACCCTGTTCTGACCGTGGAAATCATGACCCGTGTTGGTTTGGATCCGAGAGACCCGGTCAGATGCGCTAGTGAAATAAACATCCAACTGGGCTGCCAGCGCCATCAATAAACAAGTGATATTGGGCCAAATGATCCACAGTCAAGTGTCCTTTTAAAACCGTCTGTAACAAGTTACACAAATGTGTAAAAAGCTTTATAGCCCATTTGTTTTACTGGTTGTGACTTTACTACAACAATAATTATCCACCTTTTACAGTTCAGCTGTCGGAGATGTGATCTCTAAATGCATCCATTCATATAGACAAATGCAGTCGGCCTAGATATTAATTAACAAAAATGATATATTCATGGAGACAAGTTTAGGCCCTAGAGAGACTGAGAGAAGGCCTCCACATCCATTTCTTTATTCTTGTCAGATAGGCTGCTACTGCTCTGCATGTGTCGGTGTACAGAAGGAGGCTAATTGGTTAATTTGCATTCAGAATATTTTGTACAAGATGAGCATTATATTGTCAGATTATAGGAGTAACTCTGGTAGGGCTGAAACATTCTTCCTCACTTCAACTGTCAGAGACCTTTGCACACTGCCGACACAGGCAGTAGATCAGATTAATAATATCCATGCCACACCAAACCTTCACAAAAGTTTATTTCTTTTGATATTACCCTAATAAGGTTAAGTCAATTAATTGTTTAATAGGAAAATACAAAAAGAACAAAAATAAAATGCAACGATAAATTCATTTGGCCCTAATCTATGGATTTCACACGACTGGGAATACAGATATGAATCTGTTGGCCACAGATACCGTGGATCAGAAAACCAGTCAGTATCTGGTGTGACCATTTGCCTCATGCAGCGAGACACATCTCCTTCACATAGAGTTGATCAGGCTGTTGATTGTGGCCTGTGGAATGTTGTCGCACTCCTCTTCAATGGCTGTGTGAAGTTGCTAGATATTGGCGGAACACGCTGTTGTACAAGTCGATCCAGAGTATCCCGAACATGCTCAATGTCTCAGTATGCAAGCCATGGGAGAACTGGGACATTTTTATCATACATTTTTTTTAGCCCCTTTTCTCCCCAATTTCGTGGTATCCAATTGTTAGTAGTTACTGTCTTGTTTCATTGTTACAACTCCCGTACGGGCTCGGGAGAGACGAAGGTCAAGAGCCATGCGTCCTCCGAAACCCAACCAAGCCGCACTGCTTCTTAACACAGCGCGCATCCAACCGCACCAATGTGTCGGAGGAAACACCGTACACCTAGCAACCTGGTCAGCGTGCACTGCGCCCGGCTCGCCACAGGAGTCACTAGTGTGCGCTGAGACAAGGATATCCCTACCGGCCAAACCCTCCCTAACCTGGACGACGCTAGGCCAATTGTGCGTCACCCCATGGACCTCCCGGCTGCGACAGAGCCTGGGCTCGAACCCAGAGTCTCTGGTGGCACAGCTAATCTGCCTTGCGCCACCCGGGAGGCCCTTTTTTGGGGACATTTAACGCTGCAGAAACTTCCCCAGATCTGTCCCTCTATACAATCCTGTCTCAAAGCTCTACAGACAATACCTTCGACCTCATGGCTTGGTTTTTGCTCTGACATGGACTGTCAACAGGGGGACCTTATATAGACAGGTGTGTGCCTTTCCAAATCAGTTTTGTTGTTTTTGTGTTTTGTTGGTGTAATTTTAGCATGATTGTTTTGCGGGGGGGGGGGTGCTGTTAAAATAATCTGTCTGGTAGATTTCTAAATAGATTTCTACCTGCCACAGTGCCTTTTATGCCCTGAATTTGAACCAATCACAGTATGTTGGGCCAAATCAAGGCCGGTCTGGACAGGGCAAAAACATAAACATCTGTGGACATAGAAATTAAATCCTGCTACGTTCCCAAGCAAGAAGCAAATAATGTTGCTCAAACCGAAGAGGGAACTAACGAAGAATCACTGACCTACTACCAAAACAGATGGGGTTTACTTCCAAAACAGAAACAGGCGGGGTTTACTACCGAAACAGGTGGGGTTTTAGAGTGTGTTCACTGAAATTTAACTAGCAACAACAACTGGGGACCTAAAAGACAACCACCATGAGACTCATTAAATTTGCAAGCCAAAAGAAAAACCCACACCACACTAAAAGACAGGTGCGAACCAAAAAGGTAGAGCAAAACAAAATCAGAGAAATTAAAATATGGAGAGCCAACTAAAGGTGTTAACCCTCCGCATCTCTCAAGACAACTGGAGGACTGGGCTAGCCACTCTTAAATAGCACCTGGGCCAGCCCAGGTGAAACACCTTCCCACTAATGAGATGGCAACCGGCACAGGTGTAACACAGATTGACTAACAAGTTGACACCAATCAGTGTCTACAGTCCAACCTCAAAACATACAGTAAATGGAAAAACAAAAGCCTGTAACAAGCTGGACCTTACGACAAAATTAGATCTGTGGATGTTGAAATCAAGGCCGGGACGGATTGACCAAATTTCAACTACTTTTCGACGTCCATGGACGTCCTGTGTTGGTTGGTGCTCACTGGGTAAGGATGCTGGCTACAGTAAATACAATACTGTAAAACACTAGCTAATTGATGATGCTTTTATTATCCTCCCTCATTTATGTTGGTTTTTGGTAACGGAATTTCAAAGCAACGTTTCTTTAAACGTACAAAAGACAAAATTATTTCTCTAAAACTAAATATACATTTTAGTTTTTAGTTGGCAGAGGTCTTTTAATCAAATAAAAAAAATTGAATCCAAATGTATTAGTCACCGAATACACCAGGTATGAAATGCTACTTACGAGCCCCTAACCAACAATGCGGTTTAAAAAAAATATGGATAAGAATCAGAAATTAAAGTAACAAGTAATTAAAGGGCACAGTAGAATAATAGCGAGACTATATACAGGGGGGTACCGGTACAGAGTCATTGTGTAGGGGCACTGGTTAGTTGAGGTAATATGTAGTTATTAAATTGACCATGCATAGATGATAACAACAGAGCGTAGCAGCAATGCAAATAGTCTGGGTAGCCATTTGACTAGATGTTCAGGAGTCTTATGGTTTGGGGGTAGAAGCTGTTTAGAAGCCTCTTGGACCTAGACTTGGTGCTCCGCTACCACTTGTCATGCGGTAGCAGAGAGAACCGTCTATGACTAGGGTGGCTGGAGTCTTTGACAATTTCTAGGGCCTTCCTCTGACACCGCCTGGTGTAGAGGTCCTGGATGGCAGGAAGCTTGGCCCCAGTGATGTACTGGGCGGTACGCACTGCCCTCTGTAGAGCCTTGCGTTCGGAGGCCGAGCAGTTGCCATGCCAGGCAGTGATGCAACCAGTCAGGATGCTCTCGATGGTGCAGCTGTAGAACCTTTTGAGGATCTGAGGACCCATGCCAAATCTTTTCAGTCTCCTGAGGGGAATAGGTTTTGTCGTGTCCCCTTCACGACTGTCTTGGTGTGCTTGTATCATGTTAGTTTGTTAATGTGGACGCCAAGGAACTTGAAGATCTCAACCTGCTCTACTACAGCCCCGTCGATGAGAATGGGGGCGTGCTCGGTCCTCTTTTTCCTTTAGTCCACAATCATCTCCTTTGTCTTGATCACTTTGAGGGAGAGGTTGTTGTCCTGACACCACACGGCCAGGTCTCTGACCTCCTCCCTATAGGATGTCTCATCGTTGTTAGTGATCAGGCCTGTCTCATTGTTGTTAGTGATCAGGCCTACCACTGTTGTCATCGACAAACGTAATCATGGTGTTGGAGTGGTGCCTGGCTGTGCAGTCATGAGTGAACAGGGAGTACAGGAGGGGACTGAGCACGCACCCCTGAGGGGCCCCCGTGTTGAGGATCAGTGTGGTGGATGTGTTGTTACCTACCCTCACCACCTGGGGGCGGCCTATCAGGAAGTCCAGGATCCAGTTGCAGAGGGAGGTGTTTAGTCCCAATGTCCTTAGCTTATTGATGAGCTTTGAGGGCACTATGGTGTTGAACGCTGAGCTGTAGTCATGAGAATGCTATTCATTGTTGGTGTTCCTTTTGTCCAGGTGAGAAAGAGCAGTGTGGAATGCAATCGAGATTGTGTCATCTGTGTACATGTTCGTATAACAGACTCGGACAGGGAGAGGTTGAAAATGTCAGTGATGACACTTGTCAGTCAGCGCATACTCGCAGTACACGTCCTGGTAATCTGTCTGGCCACACGACCTTGTGAATGTTGACCTGTTTTAAAGGTCTTACTCACATCGGCTGCGGAGAGTGTGATCACACAGTCTTCCGGAACAGCTGATGCTCTCATGCGTGTTTCAGTGTTATTTGCCTCAAAGCGAGCATAGATGTAGGATTTGGTATAAGCTTCCGGGGTAAAGTCCCGCTTCTTGAACGCGGCAGTTCTAGCCTTTAGCTCAGTGTGGATGTTGCCTTTAATCCATGGCTTCTGGTTGGGGTATGTACGTACGGTCTCTGTGTGGACGACGTCATCGATGCACTTATTGATAAAGCCAATAACCAATGTGGCTCTTCAATGCCATCAGAAGAATCCCAGAACATATTCCAGTCTGTGCTAGCAAAACAGTCCTGTAGTTTAGCATCTACTTCCTCTGGCCACTTTTTTGATTGATCTAGTCACTGGTGATTCCTGCTTTAATTTTTGCTTGTAAGCAGGAATCATGAGGATAGAATTATGGTCAGATTTACCAAATGGAGGGCAAGGGAAAGCTTTGTAAGTGTCTCTGTGTGTGGAGTAAAGGTTGTTTTCTCTCTGGTTGCACATTTAACATGCTGATAGAAATTTGGCAAAACAGATTTGAGTTACCCTGTATTAAAGTCTCCGGCTACTAGGAGCGCCACCTCTGGGTGTTTTCCTGTTTGCTTAAGGCGGAATACAGCTCATTCAATGCTGTCTTAGTGCCAGCCTCTGTCTGTGGTGGTATGTTTTATTTTATTTTTTCTTTATTTAACTAGGCAAGTCTGTTAAGAACAAATTCCTATTTTCAATGACGGCCTAGAAACAGTGGGTTAACTGCCTGTTCAGGGGCAGAACGACATATTTGTACCTTGTCAGCTCGAGGGTTTGAACTTGCAACCTTCTGGTTACTAGTCCAACGCTCTAACCCTGCCGCCCCATGTAAATGGCACAGCTACGAAAAATATAGATAAACTCTTAAGCTGTAGACCACACTATCTACCTAATCATGAGATCAGGCGAGCAATAGCTCGAGACTTAGATATCGTGCACTAGCTGTTATTTACTTTTTATTATTATTTATTAACTTTATCTTGATGTCCAGAAGTTATTTTTTGTCATATGAGACAGTAGAGGCAACATTATGTACAATAATAAGTTACAAATAACGCAAATAAACAAAACAAAAATAACACAATTGGTTGATGTAAAATGTCAGCCTTCTTCTCCGGCGCCATGGTTACCTCATTTCCATCAACATATGTTTTGATGTATTTGTAATACCAGACTGTTTCTATTGTTTAACACCCTTTTACGTCTGTTTGACTAGAAATCAAACTTTTTTTTTTTGATGGAAAACAGTTGAAATATTTATATTTTGCCTTCATTTCCCAAAACTATAGACTTTCTTAGTTTTCATTTGATATGCTCCTATAAGCTTCACATGTTGGTGCTCATGGGTCTTTTTTTACATAGACCTGCGGCACACCTCTCCTCTTCCTCTTCCTCCTCTACTTCCTCCTTCTCGTTTAATTGAAAGGATAGTGAGGTCTAGTTAGTGGACTTGATGTAAAAGCTGTGTGTTGTTGTGTGTGTGTGTGTGTGTGTGTTTATTATAATGCATGACATTAATGTAGTGTAATGGTAATTAATGCAATCAGATGCAGAGTACCATGATTAGCCTCAGGGGAACAATCTCCCTAACACACACACACACACACACACATACACACACACACACACTGATTGGGCGCTGCAGAGGAATGGAGAAAGAGGGTGACTTAGTATGCTGGAACACGCCTGGTACAGGTGGAAGAGAGAGAAAGTGTGTGTGTGTGTGTGTGTGTGTGTGTGTGTGTGTGTGTGTGTGTGTGTGTGTGAGATAGTTGCAGGCTCGTAGTCGGCCAGCTGTAACAGTAGATACAGAAATAGAGAAGGGAGGAGGAAGCTGTTTGTGTTGCTTCCATTCTGTACCTACGATATGCTTCTCTTGTTTCCCAGCTGTCCGTCAGTCTGTTTTAAATCACAGCTGTCAGAAAAGAGAAACTTGAGCAATGGGATGTTCTTCCAAACACTGTGAGGACTATACATAGTCTAGATACACAGTGAGGACTATACATAGATACACAGTGAGGACTATACATAGATACACAGTGAGGACTATACATAGATACACAGTGAGGACTATACATAGATACACAGTGAGGACTATACATAGATACACAGTGAGGACTATACATAGATACACAGTGACTATACATAGATACACAGTGAGGACTATACATAGATACACAGTGAGGACTATACATAGATACACAGTGAGGACTATACATAGATACACAGTGAGGACTATACATAGATACACAGTGAGGACTATACATAGATACACAGTGAGGACTATACATAGATACACAGTGAGGACTATACATAGCCTAGATACACAGTGAGGACTATACATAGCCTAGATACACAGTGAGGACTATACATAGCCTAGATACACAGTGAGGACTATACATAGACATAGATAATAGTGCATCAAATATTTTAAGTGAGGACTATACATAGCCTAGATATTCCTTAAAGTGGGGTTTCAGGACTATACATAGCCTAGATACACAGTGAGGACTATGTTCCACCATTGGGGAGCCTAGATACACAGTGAGGACTATACATAGCCTAGATACACAGTGAGGACTGGATACATAGCCTAGATACACAGTGGAGGTACTATGCATTCCCCTCAGTCTAGATACCATGGTCAGTGAGGACTATACATGGAGATACACAGTGAGGACTAAGGTACATAGATACACAGGATGAGGACTTTAATGGCACATAGATAGCCACAGTGAGGACTATACATAGATACACAGTGCCTGGACTATACATAGATACACAGTGAGGACTATACATAGATAACACAGTGAGGACTATACATAGATACACAGTGAGGACTATACATAGAGGACACAATGGAGTTGACTATACATAGCCTAGATACACAGTGAGGACTATCTTGCATAGCCTAGATATCACAGTGAGGACTATACATAGTCTAGATACACAGAAGTGCGGTCGCCAGGTCATCAGAAGGGGAAAGGAAAGATTAATTGTGTGTCGACTATACAATGAGCCATGTGAGATGACAGAGCCAGTGACTTGGTGTATACATAGCCTAGATACACAGTGAGGACTATACATAGCCTAGATGTCAGGTAGGACACAGTGAGGACTATAAGACTATACCTAGATACACAGTGAGGACTATACATAGATACACAGTGAGGACTATACATATCTAGATACACAGTGAGGACTATACATAGATACCTAGATACATAGATACAGTGAGGACTATACATAGATACACAGTGAGGACTATACATAGATACACAGTGAGGACTATACATAGATACACAGTGAGGACTATACATAGCCTAGATACACAGTGAGGACTATACATAGATACACAGTGAGGACTATACATAGATACACAGTGAGGACTATACATAGATACACAGTGAGGACTATACATAGATACACAGTGAGGACTATACATAGATACACAGTGAGGACTATACATAGATACACAGTGAGGACTATACATAGATACACAGTGAGGACTATACATAGTCCTTGACTTTTTCCACATTCTGTTACATTATTCAAAAATGTATTATATAAAAAACAAATCATCAATCTACACACAGTACCCCCTAATGACATCACAATACCCCCTAATGACATCACAATACCCCCTAATGACAGCACAATACCCCCTAATGACAGCACAATACCCCCTAATGACATCACAATACCCCCTAATGACATCACAATACCCCCTAATGACATCACAATACCCCCTAATGACAGCACAATACCCCCTAATGACAGCACAATACCCCCTAATGACAGCACAATACCCCCTAATGACAGCACAATACCCCCTAATGACAGCACAATACCCCCTAATGACAGCACAATACCCCCTAATGACAGCACAATACCCCCTAATGACAGCACAATGCCCCCTAATGACGAAGCGAAAACAGGGTTTAAATTTTGTATTTTTTTTTGTAAATGTATTTAAAAAATAAAAAACATACCGTTTATTTACATCAGTATTCAGACCTTTTGCTATGAGACTTGAAATTGAGCTCAGGTGCATCCTGTTTCCATTGATCATCCTTGACGTTTCTACAACTTGATTGGAGTCCACCTGTGGTAAATTCAATTGATTTGACATGATTTGGAAAGGCGCACGCCTGTCTATATAAGGTCCCACAGTTGACAGTGCATGTCAGGGCAAAAGCCAAGCCATGAGGTTGAGGAGAAGGGCCTTGGTCAGGGAGGTGACCAAGAACCTGATGTCCTTGAGTGGCCCAGCCAGAGCCCAGACTTGAACCCGATCAAATAATTTCTGGCGAGACATGAAAAAAGAGGTGTAGCAACGCTCCCCATCCAACCTGACAGAGCTTGAGAAGATCTGCAGAGAAGAATGGGAGGAACCCCCCAAATACAGGTGTGCCAAGCTTGTAGCGTCATACCCAAGAAGCCTCGAGGCTGTAATCGCTGCAAAAGGTGCTTCAACAAAGTAAATGGTCGGAATAATAAATAAGTAAATTTCAGTTTATTTTTGTATAATTTTTTTTGTATTTGCAAATTTTTCTAAAAAAACTATTTTTACTTTGTCATTATGGAGTGTTGTGTGTAGGTTGAGGAGGGGGGGGGAACACATTAATCAATTTTAAAATAAAGTTGTAACGTAACAACATGTTGAAAACGTCAAGGGGTCTGAATACTTTCCGAAGGCGCTGTACACCATGTAAATCTAGCATTTAAAAAGACTAGTTAGAGAGAGTTCGGGAAAGAAGATGAGAAAAGAGGAGCGGTTGTTACACCCATTAATAAAATAATAATACATTATATTTATTTATATGCGCTTTTTTAAAAGTCACTTTACAATTGTATAAGAGAGTCTACCAGACAAGCTACTATATACATCTCCTCTTTCCCAGAGTGCACTCCTTTATTATATGTTGGAGATGCTGAAGATAAAGAGGAAGTAAGAGTCATAATGCCTTCGGAAAGTATAGTGGATTAAAGTGAGATTTTTTGTTGTCACATAATGTCAACTTTTTGGATGGTGTATCAATACACTTAGACACTACAAAGATACAGGCGTCCTTCCTAACTCAGTTGCCGGAGAGGAAGGAAACCACTCAGGGATTTTCACCATGAGGCCAATGGTGACTTTAAAACCGTTACAGAGTTTAATGGCTGTGATGGGTGAAAACTGCGGATGGATCAACAACATTGTAGTTACTCCAGAATAATAAGCTAATTGACAGAGTAAAAAGGAAGACTATACAGAATAAAAAATATTCTAAAACATGCATCCTTTTTGCATGAATGCAATTAATTAAAACTGCAAAAAAATATGGTAAAGAAATTAACTTTATCCTGAATACAAAGTGTTATGTTTGGGGTGAATCCAACACATCACTGAGTACCACTTCATATTTTCAAGTATGGTGGTAGCTGCATCATGTTATGGGTATGCTTGCCATCGGCATGGACTACAGAGTTTGTTATGATAAAAAAAAACAGAATAGAGATAAGCACAGGCTAAATCCTGGAGGTTTAGTCTGCTTTCCACCAGACGCTGGATGATTAAATCACATTTTAGCAGGAAAATAACCAACTTGAAAGAGCTTGAAGACTTTAAAGAAATGTTTTTTAAATGTGCAAATATTGTACAATCCAGGTGTGCAAAGCTCTTAGAGACTTACCCAGAAAGACTCAGTTGTAATCGCTGCAAAAGGTGGTTCTAACATGTATTGACTGTGAGGGTTGAATACTAATCTAATCAAAATGTTTTATTTTTCATAAATTTTGGTACAAATGTTAGAATTCTGTTATCACACTTTGACATTAGAGTATTTTGTGTAGATTGTTTACATTTTTTTTTACAAATAAATCCAATTTAATTCCACTTTGTAAAACAACAACCGTGTGGAAGTGAGAACTTTCTGTACACACTAGTTAAAACCCAAACTTCCATTGTAGCTATAATGTGCATCTCTCATTACGAACTGTATCCTGTTTCCAAACTCCGTTAGAAACTAGGTGTTCTTACCAGCTGCTCTACTATAAATAGGATCTAGTTGATGCTGTAGGAGGAAATTATTTCAATTGGCAGCAGAATTCATTTCCATGGAGACGGGACTGTAGAGTCAGTGCTGGGCTATGGGCTCATAGCTAGCTGTGATGTGTTGTAGCAGAGATCCCACTCTGGGTATTTTATCCGGTCGTAGAGTATATTATGTTCAACAGTGAATTGAATGATTAGACAAATAAAAATGTACTTCTTTTTTTTCAATACTCATGTTTATATTTTTCTAAATCAATAAATTAATGTAAATGTACCAATGTCGTAGGGGAGGGTAGGGGAGGTGGGGTTCCACTGTCGTAGGGGAGGTGGGGTTCCACTGTTGTAGGGGAGGTGGGGTTCCACTGTCGTAGGGGAGGTGGGGTTCCACTGTCGTAGGGGAGGTGGGGTTCCACTGTCGTAGGGGAGGTGGGGTTCCACTGTCGGAGGGGAGGTGGGGTTCCACTGTCGGAGGGGAGGTGGGGTTCCACTGTCGGAGGGGAGGGGAGGTGGGGTTCCACTGTCGGAGGGGAGGGGGGTGGGGTACCACTGCCGTAGGGAGGGGAGGTGGGGTACCACTGCCGTAGGGAGGGGAGGTGGGGTTCCACTGCCGTAGGGAGGGGAGGTGGGGTTCCACTGCCGTAGGGAGGGGAGGTGGGGTTCCACTGCCGTAGGGAGGGGAGGTGGGGTTCCACTGCCGTGGGGAGGGGAGGTGGGGTTCCACTGCCGTGGGGAGGGGAGGTGGGGTTCCACTGCCGTGGGGAGGGGAGGTGGGGTTCCACTGCCGTGGGGAGGGGAGGTGGGGTTCCACTGCCGTGGGGAGGGGAGGTGGGGTTCCACTGCCGTGGGGAGGGGAGGTGGGGTTCCACTGCCGTAGGGGAGGGGAGGTGGGGTTCCACTGCCGTAGGGGAGGGAGGTGGGGTTCCACTGCCGTGGGGTGGGGAGGTGGGGTTCCACTGCCGTGGGGAGGGGAGGTGGGGTTCCACTGCCGTGGGGTGGGGAGGTGGGGTTCCACTGCCGTGGGGTGGGGAGGTGGGGTTCCACTGTCGTAGGGGAGGGGAGGTGGGGTTCCACTGTCGTAGGGGAGGGGAGGTGGGGTTCCACTGTTCACTGACTACAGCTCAGTGTTCAACACCATAGTGCCCTCAAAGCTCATCACTAAGCTAAGGACATTGGGACTGAACACCTATGATGGTACCGTCTTTGTATCTGTCTAAGTCATAAATGTACTTTATGTAGATAAAGATGTTTTTGTTTTGAAGCACAAATGGAAAATGAATTGGCGTCTCAACAGCTTCTTTCTGTTTGTGTTGTCAGCCTGATTCTGTAGTGACTTGTGGCTCAACAACTAATA
Source organism: Oncorhynchus gorbuscha (assembly GCF_021184085.1). Classification (NCBI taxonomy): domain Eukaryota; kingdom Metazoa; phylum Chordata; class Actinopteri; order Salmoniformes; family Salmonidae; genus Oncorhynchus; species Oncorhynchus gorbuscha. The sequence continues at coordinate 7,799,038 of NC_060183.1, forward strand.
GTCATTTAGGCAGTGGGGGGGCAACATTGGCCCTTTATACCACAGTCTGAGGGGATGAGAGGAGACTAGAGGGGAGATGAGAGGAGACTAGAGGAGAGGAGACTAGAGGGGAGATGAGAGGAGACTAGAGGGGAGATGAGAGGAGACTAGAGGAGACTAGAGGAGAGATGAGAGGAGACTAGAGGAGAGATGAGAGGAGACTAGAGGGGAGATGAGAGGAGACTAGAGGGGAGATGAGAGGAGACTAGAGGGGAGATGAGAGGAGACTAGAGGGGAGAGGAGACTAGAGGGGAGATGAGAGGAGACTAGAGGGGAGATGAGAGGAGACTAGAGGGGAGATGAGAGGAGACTCGAGGGGAGATGAGAGGAGACTCGAGGGGAGATGAGAGGAGACTAGAGGGGAGATGAGAGGAGACTAGAGGGGAGATGAGAGGAGACTAGAGGGAGATGAGAGGAGACTAGAGGGGAGATGAGAGGAGAGAGACTAGAGGGAGATGAGGGAGGAGACTCGAGGGAGATGAGAGGAGACTCGAGGGGAGATGAGAGGAGACTAGAGGGGAGATGAGAGGAGACTAGAGGGGAGATGAGAGGAGACTGAGGGAGAGAGGGGAGATGAGAGGAGACTAGAGGAGGAGATGAGAGGAGACTAGAGGGAGATGAGAGGAGACTAGAGGGAGATGAGAGGAGACTAGAGGGGAGATGAGAGGAGACTAGAGGGGAGATGAGAGGAGACTAGAGGAGAGATGAGAGGAGACTAGAGGGGAGATGAGAGGAGACTAGAGGGGAGATGAGAGGAGACTAGAGGGGAGATGAGAGGAGACTAGAGGGGAGATGAGAGGAGACTAGAGGGGAGATGAGAGGAGACTAGAGGGGAGATGAGAGGAGACTAGAGGGGAGATGAGAGGAGACTAGAGGGGAGATGAGAGGAGACTAGAGGGGAGATGAGACTAGAGGGGAGATGAGAGGAGACTAGAGGGGAGATGAGAGGAGACTAGAGGGGAGATGAGAGGAGACTAGAGGGGAGATGAGAGGAGACTAGAGGGGAGATGAGAGGAGACTAGAGGAGAGAGAGGAGACTAGAGAGAGAGACTAGAGGGAGATGAGAGGAGACTAGAGGGGAGATGAGAGGAGACTAGAGGGAGATGAGAGGAGACTAGAGGGAGATGAGAGGAGACTAGAGGGAGATGAGAGGAGACTAGAGGGGAGATGAGAGGAGACTAGAGACTAGAGGGAGATGAGAGGAGACTAGAGGAGATGAGAGGAGACTAGAGGGGAGATGAGAGGAGACTAGAGGGGAGATGAGAGGAGACTAGAGGGAGATGAGAGGAGACTAGAGGGGAGATGATGAGGGAGATGAGAGAGACTAGAGGGGAGATGAGAGGATGAGACTAGAGGGGAGATGAGAGGAGACTAGAGGAGAGATGAGAGGAGACTAGAGGGGAGATGAGAGGAGACTAGAGGGGAGATGAGAGGAGACTAGAGGGGAGAGGAGACTAGAGGGGAGATGAGAGGAGACTAGAGGGGAGATGAGAGGAGACTAGAGGGGAGATGAGAGGAGACTAGAGGGAGATGAGAGGAGACTAGAGGGGAGATGAGAGGAGACTAGAGGGGAGATGAGAGGAGACTAGAGGGGAGAGATAGAGAGGATGAGAGGAGACTCGAGGGGAGATGAGAGGAGACTCGAGGGGAGATGAGAGGAGACTCGAGGGGAGATGAGAGGAGACTCGAGGGGAGATGAGAGGAGACTCGAGGGGAGATGAGAGGAGACTCGAGGGGAGATGAGAGGAGACTCGAGGGGAGATGAGAGAGACTCGAGGGAGGATGAGAGGAGAGGAGACTCGAGGGAGAGAGAGGAGACTAGAGGGGAGATGAGAGTGGAGATGAGGGGAGATGAGAGGAGACTAGAGGGGAGATGAGAGGAGACTCGAGGAGAGGAGATGAGAGGAGACTCGAGGGGAGATGAGAGGAGACTAGAGGGAGATGAGAGGAGACTAGAGGAGAGATGAGAGGAGACTAGAGGGAGATGAGAGGAGACTAGAGGGGAGATGAGAGGAGACTAGAGGGGAGATGAGAGGAGACTGAGAGGAGACTAGAGGGGAGGAGAGATGAGAGGAGAGAGACTGAGGGGAGATGAGAGGAGACTCGAGGGAGATGAGAGGAGACTCGAGATGAGAGGAGACTCGAGATGATGAGGAGACTCGAGGGGAGATGAGAGGAGACTCGAGGGGAGATGAGAGGAGACTCGAGGGGAGATGAGAGGAGACTCGAGGGGAGATGAGAGGAGACTCGAGGGGAGATGAGAGGAGACTAGAGGGGAGATGAGAGGAGACTAGAGGGGAGATGAGAGGAGACTAGAGGGGAGATGAGAGGAGACTCGAGGGGAGATGAGAGGAGACTCGAGGGGAGATGAGAGGAGACTCGAGGGGAGATGAGAGGAGACTAGAGGGGAGATGAGAGGAGACTAGAGGGGAGATGAGAGGAGACTAGAGAGGAGATGAGAGGGGAGATGAGAGGAGACTCGAGGGGAGATGAGAGGGGAGATGAGAGGAGACGAGAGGGGAGATGAGAGGGGAGATGAGAGGAGACTCTAGAGGGAGAAGAGAGGAGACTAGAGGGGAGATGAGAGGAGACTAGAGGAGATGAGAGGAGACTAGAGGGGAGATGAGAGGAGACTCGAGGGGAGATGAGAGGAGACTCGAGGGGAGATGAGAGGAGACTCGAGGGGAGATGAGAGGAGATGAGAGAGGAGATGAGAGGAGATGAGAGAGGAGATGAGAGGGGAGATGAGAGGAGACGAGAGGGGAGATGAGAGGAGACGAGAGGGGAGAAGAGAGGAGATGAGAGGAGACTCTAGGGGAGAAGAGAGGAGACTCGAGGGGAGATGAGAGTGGAGATGAGAGGAGATGAGAGGGGAGAAGAGAGGAGACTAGAGGGGAGAAGAGAGGAGATGAGAGGAGACTCTAGGGGAGAAGAGAGGAGACTCGAGGGGAGAAGAGAGTGGAGATGAGAGGAGATGAGAGGGAGAGAGGGAGATGAGAGGAGAAGGAGGAGATGAGAGGAGACTCTAGGGGAGAAGAGAGGAGACTCGAGGGGAGAAGAGAGGAGACTCGAGGGGAGAAGAGAGGAGACTCGAGGGGAGATGAGAGGAGACTCGAGGGGAGAAGAGAGGAGAGGAGACTCTAGGGGAGAAGAGAGGAGACTCGAGGGGAGAAGAGAGGAGACTCGAGGGGAGAAGAGAGGAGACTAGAGGGGAGAAGAGAGGAGATGAGAGGAGACTCGAGGGGAGAAGAGAGGAGACTCGAGGGGAGATGAGAGTGGAGATGAGGGGAGATGAGAGTGGAGATGAGAGGAGACTCGAGGGGAGATGAGAGGAGACTCGAGGAGACTAGAGGGGAGATGAGAGGAGACTCGAGGGGAGATGAGGAGACTCGAGGGGAGAAGAGAGGAGAGGAGACTCTAGGGGAGAAGAGAGGAGACTCGAGGGGAGAAGAGAGGAGACTCGAGGGGAGAAGAGAGGAGACTAGAGGGGAGAAGAGAGGAGACTAGAGGGGAGATGAGAGGAGATGAGATGAGGGGAGAAGAGAGGAGACTCGAGGGGAGATGAGAGGGAGATGAGGGGAGATGAGAGTGGAGATGAGAGGAGACTCGAGGGGAGATGAGAGGAGACTGAGGGGAGATGAGAGGAGACTCGAGGGGAGATGAGGAGACTCGAGGGGAGATGAGGAGACTCGAGGAGATGAGAGGAGACTCGAGGGGAGATGAGAGGAGACTCGAGGGGAGATGAGAGGAGACTAGAGGGGAGATGAGAGGGGACTAGAGGGGAGATGAGAGGGGACTAGAGGGGAGATGAGAGGAGACTCTAGGGGAGAAGAGAGGAGACTCGAGGGGAGATGAGAGGAGACTCGAGGGGAGATGAGAGGAGACTCGAGGGGAGATGAGAGGAGACTCGAGGGGAGATGAGAGGAGACTCGAGGGGAGATGAGAGGAGACTCGAGGGAGATGAGAGGAGACTCGAGGGGAGATGAGAGGAGACTCGAGGGACGAGGGGAGATGAGAGGAGACTAGAGGGGAGATGAGAGGAGACTCGAGGGAGATGAGAGGAGACTCGAGGGGAGATGAGAGGAGACTCGAGGGGAGATGAGAGGAGACTCGAGGGGAGATGAGAGGAGACTCGAGGGGAGATGAGAGGAGACTCGAGGGGAGATGAGAGGAGACTCGAGGGGAGATGAGAGGAGACTCGAGGGGAGATGAGAGGAGACTCGAGGGAGATGAGAGGAGACTCGAGGGGAGATGAGAGGAGACTAGAGGGGAGATGAGAGGAGACTGAGAGGAGACTAGAGGAGACTAGAGGGACTGAGAGGAGATGAGAGGGGACTAGAGGGGAGATGAGAGGAGACTAGAGGGGACTGAGAGGAGATGAGAGGAGACTAGAGGGGAGATGAGAGGAGACTAGAGGGGACTAGAGGGGAGATGAGAGGAGACTCGAGGGGAGATGAGAGGAGACTCGAGGGGAGATGAGAGGAGACTCGAGGGGAGATGAGAGGAGACTAGAGGGGAGAGGAGAGAGAGACGTGTGTTCATGTACAGTATCCACAACCTTTTCTCTGCCACAGAAAGTCGACCAAACAGCTGAGTTGCTGTGGTAACGCTCATCTAACGCACACGAGGAAATCCTTTCTGTCAGGGAAGGTTATTCATCTCTCTCTCTCTCTCTCTCTCTCTCTCTCTCTGTCTCTCTCTCGCTCTCTCTCGCTCTCGCTCTCGCTCTCGCTCTCGCTCTCAATTCAATTCAAGGGCTTTATTGGCATGGGAAACATGTGTTAACATTGCCAAAGCAAGTGAGGTAGACAACATACAAAGTGAATATATAAAGTGAAAAACAACCACAATTAACAGTAAACATTACACATACAGAAGATTCAAAACAGTAAAGACATTACTAATGTCATATATATATATATATTAGTGTTTTAACTATGTAAAAATGGTTAAAGGACACAAGATAAAATAAATAAGCATAAATATGGGTTGTATTTACAATGGTGTTTGTTCTTCACTGGTTGCCCTTTTCTCGTGGCAACAGGTCACAAATCTTGCTGCTGTGATGGCACACTGTGGTATTTCACCCAAAATATATGGGAGTTTTTCAAAATTGGATTTGTTTTCGAATTCTTTGTGGATCTGTGTGATCTGGGGGAAATATGTCTCTCTAATATGGTCATACATTGGGCAGGAGGTTAGGAAGTGCAGCTCAGTTTCCTCCTCATTTTGAGGGCAGTGAGCACATAGCATGTCTTCTCTTGAGAGCCATGTCTGCCTACGGCGGCCTTTCTCAATAGCAAGGCTATGCTCACTGAGTCTGTACATAGTCAAAGCTTTCCTTAATTTTGGGTCAGTCACAGTGGTCAGGTATTCTGCCGCTGTGTACTCTCTGTTTAGGACCAAATAGCATTCTAGTTTGCTCTGTATTTTTGTTAATTCTTTCCAATGTGTTAAGTAATTATCTTTTTGTTTTCTCATGATTTGGTTGGGTCTAATTGTGCTGTTGTCCTGGGGCTCTGTAGGGTGTGTTTGTGTTTGTGAACAGAGCCCCAGGATCTGCTTGCTTAGGGGACTCTTCTCCAGGTTCATCTCTCTGTAGGTGATAGCTTTGTTATGGAAGGTTTGTGAATCGCTTCCTTTTAGGTGGTTGTAGAATTTAACGTCTCTTTTCTGGATTTTGATAGTGGGTATCGGCCTAATTCTACTCTGCATGCATTATTTGGTGTTCTACGTTGTACACGGAGGATATTTTTGCAGAATTCTGCGTGCAGAGTCTCAATTTGGTGTTTGTCCCATTTGGAGAATTCTTGGTTGGTGAGCGGACCCCAGACCTCACAACCATAAAGGGCAATGGGTTCTATAACTGATTCAAGTATTGTTAGTAAGTATTGTTAGTTAGTATTGTTAGCCAGATTATAGTTGGTATTTCAAATTTTATGATCCTTCTGATGGCATAGATGCCCTTCTTGAGACCGAGGAATGTGTCGTTTTTTCTGTGCTCTAGGGCAACAGTGTCTAAATGGAATTTGTATTCGTGGTCCTTTTTTGGAACACTGTTATTTTTGTCTTACTGAGATTTACTGTCAGGGCCCAGGTCTGACAGAATCTGTGCAGAAGATCTAGGTGCTGCTGTAGGCCCTCGTTGATTGGTGACAGAAGCACCAGATCATCAGCAAACAGTAGACATTTGACTTCAGATTCTAGTAGGGTGAGGCCGGGTGCAGCAGACTGTTCTTGTGCCCGTGCCAATTCGTTGATATTTATGTTGAAGAGGGTGGGGCTTAAGCTGCATCCCTGTCTCACCCCACGGCCCTGTGGAGAGAAATGTGTTTTTTGCCTATTTTAACTGCACACTTGTTGTTTGTGTACATGGATTTTATCATGTTGTGAATACATGGTCTGTTGTACGGTAATTTGGTAAAAAGACTATTTGACATTTGTAAATGTACGAGTTTGTTTTGTCCTGTAGGTCATTCAATGTAATTGGAGAATCCAGTGGGTTCTGGTCGTCTTTAATAGTTGAATCTAAGATTTGTATTTGATCATGTATAAGTTTGTTGCTGTTTGTTCTTTGTTAAAGAGTCCAAACAGAGAAGTGGTTTCTGTTTTGGATAGATAACTCTTTGTGTTGTTTAAGTGTTTTCACATTTTCCCAGAAGTGGTTTGATTCTATGGATTCTTCAAAACTTATTTCTGTATTGTTTTAGTGATTCACCATAGTGAGCTGATTTTTCTGTGTATTTCTGTATTGTTTTAGTGATTCACCATAGCTGTTTTTCCGTAGTTTTTCTGTATTGTTTTAGTGATTCACCGTAGTGAAAGCGTATTTTTCTGTATTGTATTTCTGTATTGTTTTAGTGATTCACCATAGTGAAAGCGTAGACTCAGGTTTTCTGTATTGTTTTAGTGATTCACCATAGTGAAAGCGTTTTTTCTGTATTGTTTTAGTATTTCTGTCAGGTTTTCCGTTTGTATTTCTGTGATGATTCACCATAGTGAAGGTGTAAACTCAGGTTTTCTATAGTTTTTCTGTATTGTTTTAGTGATTCACCGTAGTGAAATTGTTTTAGTGATTCACCATAGACTCTCAGGTTTTCTGTATTGTTTGTTTTAGTGATTCACCGTAGTGAAGGCGTAGACTCAGGTTTTCTGTAGTGTATTTCTGTATTGTTTTAGTGATTCACCGTAGTGAAAGCGTAGACTCAGGTTTTCTGTATTGTTTTAGTATTTCTGACTATTTTCTGTTTTTTTAGTGATTCACCATAGTGAAAGCGTAGACTCAGGTTTTCTGTATTGTTTTAGTGATTTTGGTTGGACTCAGGTTTTCTTTATTGTTTTATTTCACCGTATTAGGTTTTCTGTGTATTTCATTGTTTTAGTGATTCACCAGTGAACATTCTGTTTTTGGTTGGATTTTCTTTATTAGTTTTTGCAATTTTGTCATTGTTGTAATTTTGTTTTGGTTTTCTGTTTGACATTTTTAGATTTGATAGGGAAGCTGATTGGTCAACAATACTGTTTAGGATTTCTACTGCCAAGTTTACACCTTCACTATTACAGTGGAACATTTTATCCAATTTGAATTTGTTGTTGCCTAATTGTTTTTTGGTAGATTTCCACACTACTTTCTTTCCATCTATAACATTTCTTTAAATGATTCAGTTCCTTCGGCTTTGATGCCTCATGATTGAGTATTGCTCTGTTCAAGTAGACTGTGATTTTGCTGTGGTCTGATAGGGGTGTCAGTGGGCTGAATGTGAAGGCTCTGAGAGACTCTGGGTTGAGGTCAGTGATAAAGTAGTCTTACAGTACTACTGCCAAGAGATGAGCTATAGGTGTACCTACCAGAGGAGTCCCCTCGAAGCCTACCATTGACTGTGTGTGTGTGTGTGTGTGTGTGTGTGTGTATATATGGTATACACACGTTCGTTCGTTGGTTGATTGATTGATTGATGAATTATTCCAGGGTGAGATAGTAAAAGCTTTGTGTTCCATAGTGTCTAGTGTTGTGTGGTTTAGGCCCGGACAATCACAGTAGGTGTGAGCAGAGCATGTTGAGCATCTGATACATTCCTCTTAGATCTCAGGATGGATGGGGGGGACAGAAGGGGTATAGGTCTGGTATATGGGGGGGGGTGCTTTATAGATTGTGGCTAGGGTTTGCTTGGGGTGGTCTTAGCTATTTAGGGTGTGGCTGGTGATGCTGTGGTCTGGGTGTAGGTTCTCTCGGTGCAGGTCCTTCAGGGCGGGGTCTTGCAGGTCTGGAACGGTGTCTCGCTGGTTTGGGCTGGGTGTCTGTTGCTCCTGTGTGAGGTTTTGGGGCTGCGGTTGAGGGTGACGTCCTTCAGTGTCCTGGCGAAGGTGGGCCCTGCTGCCTTGTAGAGGTGGACCTGGTCATAAAGTCCATGGTGGAGTGGTGGGCCCTGCTGCCTTGTAGAGGTGGACCTGGTCATAAAGTCCATGGTGGAGTGGTGGGCCCTGCTGCCTTGTAGAGGTGGACCTGGTCATAAAGTCCATGGTGGAGTGGTGGGCCCTGCTGCCTTGTAGAGGTGGACCTGGTCATAAAGTCCATGGTGGAGTGGTGGGCCCTGCTGCCTTGTAGAGGTGGACCTGGTCATAAAGTCCAGGGTGGAGTGGTGGGCCCTGCTGCCTTGTAGAGGTGGACCTGGTCATAAAGTCCAGGGTGGAGTGATGGGCCAGCTAAACATTTTGTTTTTTTTGAGGCACAGTCCCAGGAAAGGCTTTCGTTCACCCGCTGTATGGTGGCAGGGTGGAAGTCTTTTCCTGGTAGCAGGGTGGAGATAACCACTTGTGCGTTGGGGAAAGTGGAACTAGCTTTCTTGAGTGCTCTCATCTCATTTGTGCCAGTGTGAATTATGATGTGGCTGGGGAACCCTAGTCTGTCCTCGGACAACAGCTCCAGGGCATGTCTAGTGTCTGTCCTCTGTCAACAGCTCCAGGGCATGTCTAGTGTCTGTCCTCTGTCAACAGCTCCAGGGCATGTCTAGTGTCTGTCCTCTGTCAACAGCTCCAGGGCATGTCTAGTGTCTGTCCTCTGACAACAGCTCCAGGACATGTCTAGTGTCTGTCCTCTGACAACAGCTCCAGGGCATGTCTAGTGTCTGTCCTCTGACAACAGCTCCAGGACATGTCTAGTGTCTGTCCTCTGACAACAGCTCCAGGGCATGTCTAGTGTCTGTCCTCTGTCAACAGCTCCAGGGCATGTCTAGTGTTTGGGCGCCAGAGTTTAGACACTTTGTGTTTAGTAAGAAGTTGAACCTCTTAAATGTATTTGCAATTTTTATTTATTTTTTATTTTACCTTTATTTAATCAGGCAAGTCAGTTAAGAACAAATTCTTATTTTCAATGACGGCCTGGGAACAGTGGGTTAACTGCCTGTTCAGGGGCAGAACGACAGATTTGTACCTTGTCAGCTCAGGGATTCGAACGTGCAACCTTTCGGTTACTAGTCCAACGCGCTAACCACTAGGCTACCCTGCCGCCCCATTTGAGTCAATGAGGAGCACAATCTCTGGCTTTTGTGTGTCCTCGGTGGATATGTGGGGGTTGTCAGGAGAGCAATCAGGGGAGCTGACAGGGGGGCTGTTATGGGAGGGGGGTTGGTGGGTCCTGTGCTGTCTGTCCCGTTGTGGTGTGGGTTTGAAGTCTCTCTCTTCGCCTCGGTCTCTGCCTGTCTCTCTGTCTGCATCTCTCTGCCTGTCTCTCTGTCTGCCTCTCTCTGCCTGTCTCTCTGTCTGCCTCTCTCTGCCTGTCTCTCTGTCTCTCTGCCTGTCTCTCTGTCTCTCTGCCTGTCTCTGTCTCTCTGCCTGTCTCTGTCTCTCTGCCTGTCTCTGTCTCTCTGCCTGTCTCTGTTTGTCTCTGTCTCTCTGCCTGTCTCTGTCTCTCTGCCTGTCTCTCTCTCTCTGCCAGTCTCTCTGCCTGTCTGTCTCTCTCTCTGCCAGTCTCTCTGCCTGTCTGTCTCTCTCTCTGTCTCTGCCTGTCTCTCTGTCTGCCTCTCTCTGCCTGTCTCTCTGTCTGCCTCTCTCTGCCTGTCTCTCTGTCTGCCTCTCACTGCCTGTCTCTCTGTCTGCCTCTCTCTGCCTGTCTCTCTGTCTGCCTCTCTCTGCCTGTCTCTCTGCCTGTCTCTCTCTCTCTCTCTGCCAGTCTCTCTGCCTGTCTCTCTCTCTCTGCCAGTCTCTCTGCCAGTCTCTCTCTCGGTCTCTGCCTGTCTCTCTCTCGGTCTCTGCCTGTCTCGGTCCTCTGCCTGTCTCGGTCCTCTGCCTGTCTCGGTCCTCTGCCTGTCTCGGTCCTCTGCCTGTCTCGGTCCTCTGCCTGTCTCGGTCCTCTGCCTGTCTCGGTCCTCTGCCTGTCTCGGTCCTCTGCCTGTCTCGGTCCTCTGCCTGTCTCGGTCCTCTGCCTGTCTCTCTGTCTCTGTCTCTCTGTCTGCCTCTCTCTGTCTCTCTGTCTGCCTCTCTCTGTCTGTCTCTCTCTGCCTCTCTGCCTGTCTCTCTCTGCCTCTCTGCCTGTCTCTCTCTGCCTGTCTCTGCCTGTCTCTGCCTGTCTCTGCCTCTCTGCCTGCCTCTCTGCCTGTCTCTGCCTGTCCCTGCCTCTCTGCCTCTCTGCCTGTCTCTGCCTGCCTGTCTCTGCCTCTCTGCCTGTCTCTGCCTCTCTGCCTCTCTGCCTGTCTCTGCCTCTCTGCCTCTCTGCCTGTCTCTGCCTCTCTGCCTGTCTCTGCCTCTCTGCCTGTTTCTGCCTCTCTGCCTGCCTCTGCCTGTCTCTGCCTATCTCTGTCTCTCTGCCTGTCTCAACTTTCCTTTTTTAAAATTTTTATTATTATAATTATTATTCAGTTATTATACACATTGTCAACAGTCAATGTATTTATTTTATACTCAATTGCCTGCTTTCTCTTTGTCCGAAGAATGATTAAAAAGTGTTTTTACCTAGCTGCGCACACACACACACACACACACACGCAATCACGTTCACACACCTGCAGACACGCACACAGGTCTGAGTGAGAGAGAGGCCGTAAGAGGGCCAGGCGAACGTGAGAGGGGGCTCTTTTCGTTAATTAACCGTGTTAGAGAGTCATTAATGACCACTCAGTCAGTACATCACGAGGAGATCACAACACACACTAGATGGTATGTAGGTCAGTGTGTGTCTGACCACTAATCATCGCTTTCTTGCCACGAGGAGATGATTATACTAGCAGCATGTAGGGTTGTCATCTGGAGTGTTAGCTTACACCCTGTTTATGACCAGATTTAGACTCTGGTGCCAGTCTGTAACATGTTCTAGATCTGGTGCCAGTCTGTAACATGTTCTAGATCTGGTGTCTGTAACATGTTCTAGATCTGGTGTCTGTAACATGTTCTAGATCTGGTGTCTGTAACATGTTCTAGATCTGGTGTCTGTAACATGTTCTAGATCTGGTGCCAGTCTGTAACATGTTCTAGATCTGGTGCCAGTCTGTAACATGTTCTAGATCTGGCTGCCAGTCTGTAACATGTTCTAGATCTGGTGCCAGTCTGTAACATGTTCTAGATCTGGTGCCAGTCTGTAACATGTTCTAGATCTGGTGCCAGTCTGTAACATGTTCTAGATCTGGTGCCAGTCTGTAACATGTTCTAGATCGGGTGCCAGTCTGTAACATGTTCTAGATCGGGTGCCATTCTGTAACATGTTCTAGATCGGGTGCCAGTCTGTAACATGTTCTAGATCGGGTGCCAGTCTGTAACATGTTCTAGATCGGGTGCCAGTCTGTAACATGTTCTAGATCGGGTGCCAGTCTGTAACATGTTCTAGATCGGGTGCCAGTCTGTAACATGTTCTAGATCTGGGTGCCAGTCTGTAACATGTTCTAGATCTGGGTGCCAGTCTGTAACATGTTCTAGATCTGGGTGCCAGTCTGTAACATGTTCTAGATCTGGGTGCCAGTCTGTAACATGTTCTAGATCTGGGTGCCAGTCTGTAACATGTTCTAGATCTGGGTGCCAGTCTGTAACATGTTCTAGATCTGGCTGCCAGTCTGTAACATGTTCTAGATCTGGCTGCCAGTCTGTAACATGTTCTAGATCTGGCTGCCAGTCTGTAACATGTTCTAGATCTGGCTGCCAGTCTGTAACATGTTCTAGATCTGGCTGCCAGTCTGTAACATGTTCTAGATCTGGGTGCCAGTCTGTAACATGTTCTAGATCTGGGTGCCAGTCTGTAACATGTTCTAGATCTGGGTGCCAGTCTGTAACATGTTCTAGATCGGCTGCCAGTCTGTAACATGTTCTAGATCGGCTGCCAGTCTGTAACATGTTCTAGATCGGCTGCCAGTCTGTAACATGTTCTAGATCGGCTGCCAGTCTGTAACATGTTCTAGATCGGCTGCCAGTCTGTAACATGTTCTAGATCGGCTGCCAGTCTGTAACATGTTCTAGATCGGCTGCCAGTCTGTAACATGTTATAGATCTGGGTGCCAGTCTGTAACATGTTCTAGATCTGGGTGCCAGTCTGTAACATGTTCTAGATCTGGCTGCCAGTCTGTAACATGTTCTAGATCTGGCTGCCAGTCTGTAACATGTTCTAGATCTGGCTGCCAGTCTGTAACATGTTCTAGATCTGGCTGCCAGTCTGTAACATGTTCTAGATCTGGCGCCAGACTCTGTGTCTGGGTAGCCATTTGATTGGATGTTCAGGAGGTTTGGGGGTTGAACCCTCTCATAGACTTGGCGCTCCGGTACCGCTTGTCGTTCGGTAGCAGAGAGAACAGACTGACTGGGGTGGCTGGAGTCTCTGACTTCTCTCTGTCTCTTCCCCCCCCCACTCCACTCCACAGTGCTCTGTCTCTTCCCCCCCACTCCACTCCACAGTGCTCTGTCTCTTCCACCCCCTCCCCTCACTCCACAGTGCTCTGTCTCTTCCACCCCCCCACTCCACAGTGCTCTGTCTCTTCCACCCCCCCCCACTCCACAGTGCTCTCTTCCACCCCCCACTCCACAGTGCTCTGTCTCTTCCACCCCACCCCCCACTCCACAGTGCTCTGTCTCTTCCCCCCCACTCCACTCCACAGTGCTCTCTCTTCCACCCCCCCACTCCACAGCGCTCTCTCTTCCACCCTCTTCCACCCCCCACTCCACAGTGCTCTGTCTCATCCACCCCCCCCCACTCCACAGTGCTCTGTCTCTTCCACCCCACTCCACAGTGCTCTGTCTCTTCCACCCCACTCCACAGTGCTCTGTCTCTTCCACCCCCCCACTCCACAGTGCTCTGTCTCTTCCACCCCACTCCACAGTGCTCTGTCTCTTCCACCCCCCCCCCACTCCACAGTGCTCTGTCTCTTCCACCCCCCCCCCACTCCACAGTGCTCTGTCTCTTCCACCCCCCCCCACTCCACAGTGCTCTGTCTCTTCCACCCCACTCCACAGTGCTCTGTCTCTTCCACCCCCCCCCCCCCCCCCACTCTGTCTATTTTACTCAATATTCCATGAGGCATTGTTGTCAGGATAGATGGCTGCAGTTGTTGTCAGGATAGATGGCTGCAGTTGTTGTCAGGATAGATGGCTGCAGTTGTTGTCAGGATAGATGGCTGCAGTTGTTGTCAGGATAGATGGCTGCAGTTGTTGTCAGGATAGATGGCTGCAGTTGTTGTCAGGATAGATGGCTGCAGTTGTTGTCAGGATAGATGGCTGCAGTTGTTGTCAGGATAGATGGCTGCAGTTGTTGTCAGGATAGATGGCTGCAGTTGTTGTCAAGATAGATGGCTGCAGTTGTTGTCAGGATAGATGGCTGCAGTTGTTGTCAGGATAGATGGCTGCAGTTGTTGTCAGGATAGATGGCTGCAGTTGTTGTCAGGATAGATGGCTGCAGTTGTTGTCAGGATAGATGGCTGCAGTTCAATGCATTATTCATATAACTCCCCAATACCTTAAAACAAATATTACTATCAGGTTGTAAATCAGCTGCGACACTGTTTTCTGGTCTGACTGAGGTGTTCTCTCATTTGCGTCTGGAAGTAGCTAGCTAGCCAACTTTAGCCAGGCAGGGAAGCTGTAGAAGTACGAGCAGGCTACAATTCCCCATCGTTCACCGGTGTCATTTTGACGGCCAACTGGCTGAATAAGTTTATCGTTTGAATGAAATGTATGACAAGAGCCTTGGTCCTCCTTTCTCTATGAGGCTTTAATTTTCCTTTGTTAGATTTGAGCTCATCTTGTTCTGGCCGGCATTAGTTGTTGGTCTTGTTGTTGATGTGTATAACTGAGGGAGAGAGAGCCTACCTTTTCAAGGGTATTTGATCAGGAGGACTGTGAAGTTCCCAAATGTAAGAGGACTCCCTTGTTGTTGACATATTTCCAGAAATCCATTCAGGTGTAATTTAGTGGCTTTTGGTGAAATGTCTAGTCCTCTCTCTCCCCGTCTAGTCCTCTCTCTCCCCGTCTAGTCCTCTCTCTCCCCGTCTAGTCCTCTCTCTCCCCGTCTAGTCCTCTGTCTCCCCGTCTAGTCTCCCCGTCTAGTCTCCCCGTCTAGTCCTCTCTCTCCCCGTCTAGTCCTCTCTCTCTCCGTCTAGTCCTGTCTCCCCGTCTCGCTCACTCTCCCCATCTAGTCCTCTGTCTCCCCATCTAGTCCTCTGTCTCCCCGTCTAGTCCTCTGTCTCCCTGTCTAGTCTCCCCGTCTAGTCCTCTCTCTCTCCGTCTAGTCCTCTGTCTCCCCGTCTAGTCTCCCTGTCTAGTCTCCCCGTCTAGTCCTCTCTCTCCCCGTCTAGTCCTCTCTCTCCCCGTCTAGTCCTCTCTCTCCCCGTCTAGTCCTCTCTCTCCCCGTCTAGTCCTCTCTCTCCCCGTCTAGTCCTCTCTCTCCCCGTCTAGTCCTCTCTCTCTCCGTCTAGTCCTGTCTCCCCGTCTCGCTCACTCTCCCCATCTAGTCCTCTGTCTCCCCGTCTAGTCCTCTGTCTCCCCGTCTAGTCTCCCCGTCTAGTCCTCTCTCTCTCCGTCTAGTCCTCTGTCTCCCCGTCTAGTCTCCCTGTCTAGTCTCCCCGTCTAGTCCTCTCTCTCCCCGTCTAGTCCTCTCTCTCCCCGTCTAGTCCTCTCTCTCCCCGTCTAGTCCTCTCTCTCCCCGTCTAGTCCACTCTCCCCGTCTCGCTCACTCTCCCCGTCTCGTCCTCTCTCTCCCCGTCTAGTCCTCTCTCTCCCCGTCTAGTCCTCTCTCTCACCGTCTAGTCCTCTGTCTCCCCGTCTAGTCCTCTGTCTCCCCGTCTAGTCCTCTGTCTCCCCGTCTAGTCCTCTGTCTCCCCGTCTAGTCCTCTGTCTCACCGTCTAGTCCTCTCTCTCCCCGTCTAGTCCTCTCTCTCCCCGTCTAGTTCTCTGTTTTCTCCAGTCTCCTTTTCTCTCAGCGTTCAGCCATATCCAGTCTGCTAGCAGCTCTCCTACAGAGAAAGAGCGAGACGCCCTCCTCCTAGTTCTGCAGGAGATGGCCTGTACCCCTCCTCCTCCTCCTAGTGCTGCAGAAGATGGCCTGTACCCCTCCTCCTCCTCCTAGTGCTGCAGGAGATGGCCTGTACCCCTCCTCCTCCTCCTAGTGCTGCAGGAGATGGCCTGTACCCCTCCTCCTCCTCCTAGTGCTGCAGGAGATGGCCTGTACTCCTCCTACTCCTCCTCCTAGTGCTGCAGGAGATGGCCTGTACTCCTCCTCCTCCTCCTCCTAGTGCTGCAGGAGATGGCCTGTACCCCTCCTGCAGCACTAGGAGGAGGAGTACAGGCCATCTCCTGCAGCACTAGGAGGAGGAGGAGGAGTACCCCTCCTCCTCCTCCTAGTGCTGCAGGAGATGGCCTGTACCTCTCCTCCTCCTCCTAGTGCTGCAGGAGATGGCCTGTACCTCTCCTCCTCCTCCTAGTGCTGCAGGAGATGGCCTGTACCCCTCCTCCTAGTGCTGCAGGAGATGGCCTGTACCCCTCCTCCTAGTGCTGCAGGAGATGGCCTGTACCCCTCCTCCTAGTGCTGCAGGAGATGGCCTGTACCCCTCCTCCTAGTGCTGCAGGAGATGGCCTGTACCCCTCCTCCTAGTGCTGCAGGAGATGGCCTGTACCCCTCCTCCTCCTCCTAGTGCTGCAGGAGATGGCCTGTACCCCTCCTCCTCCTCCTCCTCCTCCTCCTCCTCCTCCTCCTCCTCCTCCTCCTCCTCCTAGTGCTGCAGGAGATGGCCTGTACCCTTCCTCCTAGTGCTGCAGGAGATGGCCTGTACCCCTCCTCCTCCTCCTAGTGCTGCAGGAGATGGCCTGTACCCCTCCTCCCCCTCCTAGTGCTGCAGGAGATGGCCTGTACCCCTCCTCCTCCTCCTCGTGCTGCAGGAGATGGCCTGTACCCCTCCTCCTCCTCCTCGTGCTGCAGGAGATGGCCTGTACCCCTCCTCCTCCTCCTCCTCCTAGTGCTGCAGGAGATGGCCTGTACCCCTCCTCCTCCTCCTCCTCCTCCTCCTCCTCCTCCTAGTGCTGCAGGAGATGGCCTGTACCCCTCCTCCTCCTCCTCCTCCTCCTCCTCCTCCTAGTGCTGCAGGAGATGGCCTGTACCCCTCCTCCTCCTCCTCCTCCTCCTCCTCCTCCTCCTCCTAGTGCTGCAGGAGATGGCCTGTACCCCTCCTCCTCCTCCTCCTAGTGCTGCAGGAGATGGCCTGTACCCCTCCTCCTCCTCCTCCTCCTCCTCCTCCTCCTCCTAGTGCTGCAGGAGATGGTCTCTACCCCTCCTCCTCTTCCAGACTCATGCACCCCCTATTCTGCTCTGACCTACACTGTGTGTGTGTGTGTGTGTGTGTGTGTGTGTGTGTGTGTGTGTGTGTGTGTGTGTGTGTGTGTGTGTGTGTGTGTGTGTGTGTGTGTGTGTGTGTGTGTGTGTGTGACGACAGAGAGCATCCTCTCCTCAGTTATTAACAGTGAGTTGGCAGGTAGCTCTGCAATGGTTCACCCTGTGTGAGGACTGTGTGTTTCACGGCGGTTCCCTGTGTGTGTCACGGTGGTTCCCTGTGTGAGGGCTGTGTGTGTCACGGTGGTTCCCTGTGTGAGGGCTGTGTGTGTCACGGTGGTTCCCTGGCTTACTGCAGATCTGCTCCACAGTGTCCTCTAGGGAGGTCATTAGGGCCGAGGAAAACAAGATGGGGAAAGCTTTCACTGTGTGTGTGTGTGTGTGTGTGTGTGTGTGTGTGTGTGTGTGTGTGTGTGTGTGTGTGTGTGTGTGTGTGTGTGTGTGTGTGTGTGTGTGTGTGTGTGTGTGTGTGTGTGTGTGTGTGGTATCCAAGATTGCTTGCCTCTCTTAAATTCTGTCATCTGAGTTGAGCTGCTCAGCATATCATAGGGGCTTGCGCAGCTATGTGTTCAGTTCCAGTATAGTTACATCCAGGGAACCCCCACAGCCCAGAAACCTCCCCCCGAGAATCCTTCACCGTTCATCGGGCAGGACGGTCACCCAACCCCCTCCGCCCTTGATCTGCAGTCGCTGGATAACAGTTTAATGTGGTGGAAATGTAATTGAACTGTCTCTCATCTCTCTTTCTAAAAATGTATATTTTAGTTTTTTCCTCTGAGATGGGGTGAGGGAGGGGGTGGGATGGGGCGAGGGAGGGATGGAGAAATATGGGGCGAAAGGAGGGATCTTGGATGATGGAGCAGGGAGGGAGGGAGATGGAGCAGGGAGGGAGGGAGATGGAGCAGGGAGGGAGGGAGATGGAGCAGGGAGGGAGGGAGATGGAGCAGGGAGGGAGGGAGATGGAGCAGGGAGGGAGGGAGATGGAGCAGGGAGGGAGGGAGATGGAGCAGGGAGGGAGGGAGATGGAGCAGGGAGGGAGGGAGATGGAGCAGGGAGGGAGGGAGATGGAGCAGGGAGGGAGGGAGATGGAGCAGGGAGGGAGGGAGATGGAGCAGGGAGGGAGGGAGATGGAGCAGGGAGGGAGGGAGATGGAGCAGGGAGGGAGGGAGATGGAGCAGGGAGGGAGGGAGATGGAGCAGGGAGGGAGGGAGATGGAGCAGGGAGGGAGGGAGATGGAGCAGGGAGGAGGGAGATGGAGCAGGGAGGGAGGAGGGAGATGGAGCAGGGAGGAGGGGGAGATGGAGCAGGGAGGGAGGGGGAGATGGAGCAGGGAGGAGATGGAGCAGGGGGAGATGGAGCAGGGGGAGATGGAGCAGGGAGGGAGGAGGGAGATGGAGCAGGGAGGGAGGGGGAGATGGAGCAGGGAGGGAGGGGGAGATGGAGCAGGGAGGGAGATGGAGCAGGGGGAGATGGAGCAGGGGGGGAGATGGAGCAGGGAGGGAGGGGGAGATGGAGCAGGGAGGGAGATGGAGCAGGGAGGGAGGGAGGGAGATGGAGCAGGGAGGGAGAGATGGAGCAGGGAGGGAGGGAGGGAGGGAGATGGAGCAGGGAGGGAGGGAGGGAGGGAGGGAGATGGAGCAGGGAGGGAGGGAGATGGAGCAGGGAGGGAGGGAGATGGAGCAGGGAGGGAGGGAGATGGAGCAGGGAGCAGGGAGGGAGGGAGATGGAGCAGGGAGCAGGGAGGGAGGGAGATGGAGCAGGGAGGGAGGGAGGGAGATGGAGCAGGGAGCAGGGAGGGAGGGAGATGGAGCAGGGAGGGAGGGAGATGGAGCAGGGAGGGAGGGGGGGAGATGGAGCAGGGAGGGAGGGGGAGATGGAGCAGGGAGGGAGAGATGGAGCAGGGAGGGAGAGATGGAGCAGGGAGGGAGAGATGGAGCAGGGAGCAGGGAGAGAGGGAGATGGAGCAGAGGAGGGAGGGAGATGGAGCAGAGGAGGGAGGGAGATGGAGCAGAGGAGGGAGGGAGATGGAGCACGGAGGGAGGGAGATGGAGCACGGAGGGAGGGAGAGAGATGGAGCAGAGGAGGGAGAGAGATGGAGCAGAGGAGGGAGAGAGATGGAGCAGAGGAGGGAGGGAGATGGAGCAGAGGAGGGAGGGAGATGGAGCAGAGGAGGGAGGGAGATGGAGCAGAGGAGGGAGGGAGATGGAGCAGAGGAGGGAGGGAGATGGAGCAGAGGAGGGAGGGAGATGGAGCACGGAGGGAGGGAGATGGAGCAGAGGAGGGAGGGAGATGGAGCAGAGGAGGGAGGGAGATGGAGCAGAGGAGGGAGGGAGATGGAGCAGAGGAGGGAGGGAGATGGAGCAGAGGAGGGAGAGAGATGGAGCAGAGGAGGGAGGGAGATGGAGCAGAGGAGGGAGAGAGATGGAGCAGAGGAGGGAGAGAGATGGAGCAGAGGAGGGAGGGAGATGGAGCAGAGGAGGGAGAGAGATGGAGCACGGAGGGAGGGAGATGGAGCAGAGGAGGGAGGGAGATGGAGCAGAGGAGGGAGGGAGATGGAGCAGAGGAGGGAGGGAGATGGAGCACGGAGGGAGGGAGATGGAGCACGGAGGGAGGGAGATGGAGCACGGAGGGAGGGAGGGAGATGGAGCACGGAGGGAGGGAGGGAGATGGAGCAGAGGAGGGAGAGAGATGGAGCACGGAGGGAGGGAGATGGAGCACGGAGGGAGGGAGATGGAGCACGGAGGGAGGGAGGGAGATGGAGATGGAGCAGAGGAGGGAGGGAGGGGAGGGAGATGGAGCACGGAGGGAGGGAGGGAGATGGAGCAGAGGAGGGAGGGAGGGAGATGGAGCAGAGGAGGGAGGGAGGGAGATGGAGCACGGAGGGGAGGGAGGGAGATGGAGCAGAGGAGGGAGGGAGATGGAGCAGGGAGGGAGGGAGATGGAGCAGAGGAGGGAGGGAGATGGAGCAGAGGAGGGAGGGAGATGGAGCAGAGGAGGGAGGGAGATGGAGCAGGGAGGGAGGGAGATGGAGCAGGGAGGGAGGGAGATGGAGCAGGGAGGGAGGGAGATGGAGCAGAGGAGGGAGGGAGATGGAGCAGAGGAGGGAGGGAGATGGAGCAGAGGAGGGAGGGAGATGGAGCAGAGGAGGGAGGGAGATGGAGCAGAGGAGGGAGGGAGATGGAGCAGAGGAGGGAGGGAGATGGAGCAGAGGAGGGAGGGAGATGGAGCACGGAGGGAGATGGAGCACGGAGGGAGGGAGGGAGATGGAGCAGAGGAGGGAGGGAGATGGAGCAGAGGAGGGAGGGAGATGGAGCAGAGGAGGGAGGGAGATGGAGCAGAGGAGGGAGGGAGATGGAGCAGAGGAGGGAGGGAGATGGAGCAGAGGAGGGAGGGAGATGGAGCAGAGGAGGGAGGGAGATGGAGCAGAGGAGGGAGGGAGATGGAGCAGAGGAGGGAGGGAGATGGAGCAGAGGAGGGAGGGAGATGGAGCAGAGGAGGGAGGGAGATGGAGCAGAGGAGGGAGGGAGATGGAGCAGAGGAGGGAGATGGAGCAGAGGAGGGAGGGAGATGGAGCAGAGGAGGGAGGGAGATGGAGCAGAGGAGGGAGGGAGATGGAGCAGAGGAGGGAGGGAGAGAGATGGAGCAGAGGAGGGAGGGAGAGAGATGGAGCAGAGGAGGGAGGGAGATGGAGCAGAGGAGGGAGGGAGATGGAGCACGGAGGGAGGGAGATGGAGCACGGAGGGAGGGAGATGGAGCAGAGGAGGGAGGGAGATGCAGCAGAGGAGGGAGGGAGATGGAGCAGAGGAGGGAGGGAGGGAGATGGAGCAGAGGAGGGAGGGAGGGAGATGGAGCAGAGGAGGGAGGGAGAGAGATGGAGCAGAGGAGGGAGGGAGAGAGATGGAGCAGAGGAGGGAGGGAGATGGAGCAGAGGAGGGAGGGAGATGGAGCAGAGGAGGGAGGGAGATGGAGCAGAGGAGGGAGGGAGATGGAGCAGAGGAGGGAGGGAGATGGAGCAGAGGAGGGAGGGAGATGGAGCAGAGGAGGGAGGGAGATGGAGCAGAGGAGGGAGGGAGATGGAGCAGAGGAGGGAGATGGAGCAGAGGAGGGAGGGAGATGGAGCAGAGGGAGGGAGGGAGATGGAGCAGAGGAGGGAGGGAGATGGAGCAGAGGAGGGAGGGAGATGGAGCAGAGGAGGGAGGGAGATGGAGCAGAGGAGGGAGGGAGATGGAGCAGAGGAGGGAGGGAGATGGAGCAGAGGAGGGAGGGAGATGGAGCAGAGGAGGGAGGGAGATGGAGCAGAGGAGGGAGGGAGATGGAGCAGAGGAGGGAGGGAGATGGAGCAGAGGAGGGAGGGAGATGGAGCAGAGGAGGGAGGGAGATGGAGCAGAGGAGGGAGGGAGGGAGATGGAGCAGAGGAGGGAGGGAGGGAGATGGAGCAGAGGAGGGAGGGAGGGAGATGGAGCAGAGGAGGGAGGGAGGGAGATGGAGCAGAGGAGGGAGGGAGGGAGATGGAGCAGAGGAGGGAGGGAGGGAGATGGAGCAGAGGAGGGAGGGAGGGAGATGGAGCAGAGGAGGGAGGGAGGGAGATGGAGCAGAGGAGGGAGGGAGGGAGATGGAGCAGAGGAGGGAGGGAGGGAGATGGAGCAGAGGAGGGAGGGAGGGAGATGGAGCAGAGGAGGGAGGGAGGGAGATGGAGCAGAGGAGGGAGGGAGGGAGATGGAGCAGAGGAGGGAGGGAGGGAGATGGAGCAGAGGAGGGAGGGAGGGAGATGGAGCAGAGGAGGGAGGGAGGGAGATGGAGCAGAGGAGGGAGGGAGGGAGATGGAGCAGAGGAGGGAGGGAGGGAGATGGAGCAGAGGAGGGAGGGAGGGAGATGGAGCAGAGGAGGGAGGGAGGGAGATGGAGCAGAGGAGGGAGGGAGGGAGATGGAGCAGAGGAGGGAGGGAGGGAGATGGAGCAGAGGAGGGAGGGAGGGAGATGGAGCAGAGGAGGGAGGGAGGGAGGGACATGGAGCAGAGGAGGGAGGGAGGGAGGGACATGGAGCAGAGGAGGGAGGGAGGGAGGGAGATGGAGCAGAGGAGGGAGGGAGGGAGGGAGATGGAGCAGAGGAGGGAGGGAGGGAGGGAGATGGAGCAGAGGGAGGGAGGGAGATGGAGCAGAGGAGGGAGGGAGGGAGGGAGATGGAGCAGAGGAGGGAGGGAGGGAGGGAGATGGAGCAGAGGAGGGAGGAGGAGGGAGGGAGGGAGATGGAGCAGAGGAGGGAGGGAGGGAGGGAGATGGAGCAGAGGAGGGAGGGAGGGAGGGAGATGGAGCAGAGGAGGGAGGGAGGGAGGGAGATGGAGCAGAGGAGGGAGGGAGGGAGATGGAGCAGAGGAGGGAGGGAGGGAGATGTTACTTGATGACAGGTCAGTATTATTATATCATGTAGTTAATATGTTACGTGACAGAACTATGTTGTTCTTTTAGCTGATATTGTTAAAAGTGCAGATACTCAAGCAGCAGAACAGTTGAGGCGCCGTTCCTCAGTACTGGTCCTGTCTATCGTCCAGCGCTCTGCTTTATAACATGCTGTTGAGATCGTACACGAGAGCCTATAATGTTCTGTCCTCTTCTCTGCTGACCTCAGTGGAGCTGTAACGAGCTAACAACATGCTGGTCCTGCTTGCTGGGGAATGTGTCGACTGAGCCACAGCGGAGGAGCAGTTGGCAACGGGGCTCCCGGGCTCACATTTCAGTAGGGTCTGAAATGGCCCTGGTCCTACGTGTGTCTAGGATGGGATCATATAGCGTGTTACGTGTGTTTTTGGATCAAATGGCACTGAGTTGACAATGTCAAGCGGAGTTGCTTGTGAACATTGTGGGAAGGAGTGGCAACATGAATGCTGAACCAGGGCCCATTACCACGACATGTGATACACAGGCATTGAATTATACAGTGAATCTTAGGGATACCAGAAGTCTCTTTTGGGGTGTCTGATGTCAATATCTTTATTGGGGTTGGACTGTCCAGCCCCCACTAACTGACTAACTTAATTAATGCTCAATTGTAATTCTCTTAGCCTTCTATGGCCTATTTATTGCCTTGACCCCCTACTTTTCTACATTTGCACACACTGTTCATAGATTTTTCTATTTTTCTTTTCTATTGTGTTATTGACTGTACGTTTTGTTTGTGTAAATCTGTGTTGTTTTTGTCGCACGGCTCTGCTTCATCTTGGCCAGGTGGCAATTGTAAATGAGAACGTGATCTCAACTGGCCTACCTGGTTAAATAAAGGTGAAATAAAATAATTAATTAATTTAAAACCTCCCTGTCATTCAAACCCTGGGGATACTGAGAGATACGTTTACTAGCGTTAGCACATGGTGTCATAAGTCAGTAATAACCATTCCACTAGCGTTAGCACATGGTGTCATAAGTCAGTAATAACCATTCCACTAGCGTTAGCACATGGCGTCATAAGTCAGTAATAACCATTCCACTAGCGTTAGCACATGGCGTCATAAGTCAGTAATAACCATTCCACTAGCGTTAGCGCATGGTGTCATAAGTCAGTAATAACCATTCCACTAGCGTTAGCACATGGCGTCATAAGTCAGTAATAACCATTCGACTAGCGTTAGCACATGGTGTCATAAGTCAGTAATAACATTCCACTAGCGTTAGCACATGGCGTCATAAGTCAGTAATAACCATTCGACTAGCGTTAGCACATGGTGTCATAAGTCAGTAATAACCATTCCACTAGCGTTAGCACATGGCGTCATAAGTCAGTAATAACCATTCGACTAGCGTTAGCACATGGCGTCATAACTCGGTAATAACCATTCGACACGAGAAAGCTGGCCAAGAGGACGGTACCCATAGCTGAAACATGTGTTGTATACGGTCAGACCGAGATTTGTTTACTAGCATTAGCACGTCACAGCGTATGTCAATCAGTAAGTCGATACGATGCTAGCTGTTACTAATTTATAAACTAGCATTTACTAGCATTAGCACGTCACAGCGTATGTCAATCAGTAAGTCAATACGATGCTAGCTGTTTCAAATTTATAAACTAGCTTTTACTAGCATTAGCACATTAGCACAAGTTTGGCTGGGATGACAAAGATGCATAGCCCTGCAACGTGCAATATGGTCAGACAGTGATTGGTTTACTAGCGTTTAACTGCGTTAGCATATTAGTGTGTTGCACCATAAGTCAATCAGTAAATCGATAGGATGCTAGCCGTTGCAAAATTTGTCACATGACAGCAAAACATTTCTCACCATCACAGTTATATACGTCCCACGTAAGACACACGTCCTCCTCTCCAACCCTTACATCTTAAGGTTCTTCCAGGAAAAGGGTAACAGGATACCAAACCCTTATTATTCCCTTAAGGGGATCGAACCTCACCTCCTGACCTCAACCCCTCCTTCACCTAATCCACAGATGTCCATCTCCCCTGTATCAACACGGTGCTGTCCTCACCTCCTGATCTCAACCCCTCCTTCACCTAATCCACAGATGTCCATCTCCCCTGGTCCTTCTGTAGCTCAGTTGGTAGAGCATGGCGCTTGTAACGCCAGGGTAGTGGGTTCGATTCCCGGGACCACCCATACGTAGAATGTATGCACACATGACTGTAAGTCGCTTTGGATAAAAGCGTCTGCTAAATGGCATATATTATTATTATTACTGTATCAACACGGTGCTGTCCTCACCTCCTGACCTCAACCCCTCCTTCACCTAATCCACAGATGTCCATCTCCCCTGTATCAACACGGTGCTCTGCTCCCGTCCACCCAACACATTCCAACGCCATCTGGCTTTCTACAGAGAACCATTCACTTCTGACATGAAACCCCCAGTCCGTCTCTTTCACTCCTCATATCCTATGCTTCTTCTCTAATCATTTATTTAATATCTCAAATGTTCAAAATGTTTCGAATTCAACAAACATGTTGGAACATGTCATCTCCTGTTATGTCTGCAGCGAGAGAACACTGTTCATCTGACAGTGTGCTGCCAAAGGTTTCTGCTGTCTTGTCTTCTCAGATCCTTCACAAGAGTTTAGGGGGTCGGGCAAAGATGAATTTCTAGGGGTCTGTAGCAACGGTTCATGTGTTTTAGTGACGTGGACACCGAGGAACTCGAAGCTCTCGACCCGGTCCACTACAGCCCCGTCCGTGTGAATGGGGTCGTGGGATTGGAGGACTAATACTCTTCAGTCACTCATATCCAGCCTGTTCCTCTAGTCTTGCACCTTGGGTGGACTGCCTGTTCCTAGCCGCTGTGCTTCTGCCTCTGCATTGTTTGCTCTTTGGGGTTTTAGCCTGGGTATACATGAATGTAAAGCACTTTGACATATGCTGACGTGAAAAGGGCTTTATAAATACATGTGATTGATTTGTCAGGTAGCTAGCTACAGTATACTGTCTTTCTCTTTTAGTCTAGTTGATAAAGAGCAGAAGCAGGTGTCTATCCGTGAGGAATTGGGAGTCATCTAATGCCCTCTTCAGTGTTTAGGGAGGTAGCTAGATGTGGTTTCTGGGTTGTTGTTGTTGTGCAAATCTACCAGGAGCAGCTGGGCCCTGACGGTCCACTGGGATATGCTATTCAACAGAAATAGCTGCTGTCCCTCGATGCCAGGCCACTGTCCTAGCGCTGATGGTCTATGAAAACAACAAATGACACTCGGCTGGACGAAATGGTCAAAATATCATATCGCAATATTTTTCACATTTTTGATCCTATGACTGTATTTGGTGGTATTTTATGTCTAAATACGCTTAAGTTGTAACTCTGAGTAGTTCAGGACCCTAAGGTGACAACACATACATTATAATGGGTCCCTCTCCATTCTCATTGGTTTTATACCGTTTAAACTAACTTAAACTCAAAATCTTTTTCAGAGCTGAAATACATTTCTGCACTTTTGTTATCATTTCCACAGTGTGCCACGCAGGGCTGCATGATAGACATCCGCAAACAATCTAGACCTAGTTTATTGGGGCGGCAGGGTAGCCTAGTGGTTAGAGCGTTGGACTAGTAACCGGAAGCTTGCAAGTTCAAACCCCCGAGCTGACAAGGTACAAATCTGTCGTTCTGCCCCTGAACAAGGCAGTTAACCCACTGTTTCCTAGGCCGTCATTGAAAATAAGAATTTGTTCTTAACGGACTTGCCTGGTTAAATAAAGGTACAATTTAAAAAATGGATGAACTGTTGGAAATAGAATGATTATTGTAATTCAATAGTTTTAATATAATGGACAGCACTTTATAAATGCATTGTTGCTTGACATCACAACAAATGAATAACCCAGTGAGGTATTCTTGTGTAGGAGCCAAATTGTTGGTAGGAGCCAAATTGTTGGTCAGTGTTTCCCAAGGGACCCTATATGATGTTACAATACATGCTTTCTCATGTCGCTAGCTAGCTCTCTAGCTAATATTCATACTTAGCCTATGCCTCTCTGATTTAGAAGATACTGGTTGCACAAACAACATGCTGATCTAGGCCTATACCAACACTGGTATCAGGTAGTATTAGCTAGCTACGTTTACTATGACTCTGATTACATTCAATTGCTGTGGCTAGCTAGCAAACCAGCGATTAGCATTAGCTGCTAACACAATTTACTTTTATAGTAAGACAACTACACTAACTAATAGTGTAATTGTAACATATTGTGTGCTCTGTCCATGCAAAATGCAGAGGGACGGCAACTGAAGTGTTCATGACTCAGTTGGTCGAGCAACAACATGCTCTCCTTGAGTGACTGGGCATGCAGGAGGACAGGGAGAGCGACAACTTACTCTCTTTGAGTGACCGGGAATGCAGGAGGACAGGGAGAGCGACAACTTACTCTCCTTGAGTGACCGGGCATGCAGGAGGACAGGGAGAGCGACAACTTACTCTCCTTGAGTGACCGGGCATGCAGGAGGACAGGGAGAGCGACAACATGCTCTCCTTGAGTGACCGGGCATGCAGGAGGACAGGGAGAGCGACAACATGCTCTCCTTGAGTGACTGGGCATGCAGGAGGACAGGGAGAGCGACAACTTACTCTCTTTGAGTGACCGGGCATGCAGGAGGACAGGGAGAGCGACAACTTACTCTCCTTGAGTGACTGGGCATGCAGGAGGACAGGGAGAGCGACAACTTACTCTCTTTGAGTGACCGGGCATGCAGGAGGACAGGGAGAGCGACAACTTACTCTCCTTGAGTGACTGGGCATGCAGGAGGACAGGGAGAGCGACAACTTACTCTCTTTGAGTGACCGGGCATGCAGGAGGACAGGGAGAGCGACAACTTACTCTCCTTGAGTGACCGGGCATGCAGGAGGACAGGGAAGAGCGATAACATGCTCTCCTTGAGTGACCGGGCATGCAGGAGGACAGGGAGAGCGACAACTTACTCTCCTTGAGTGACCGGGCATGCAGGAGGACAGGGAAGAGCGATAACTTACTCTCCTTGAGTGACTGGGCATGCAGGAGGACAGGGAGAGCGACAACTTACTCTCTTTGAGTGACCGGGCATGCAGGAGGACAGGGAGAGCGACAACTTACTCTCCTTGAGTGACTGGGCATGCAGGAGGACAGGGAGAGCGACAACTTACTCTCTTTGAGTGACCGGGCATGCAGGAGGACAGGGAGAGCGACAACTTACTCTCCTTGAGTGACCGGGCATGCAGGAGGACAGGGAAGAGCGATAACATGCTCTCCTTGAGTGACCGGGCATGCAGGAGGACAGGGAGAGCGACAACTTACTCTCTTTGAGTGACCGGGAATGCAGGAGGACAGGGAGAGCGACAACTTACTCTCCTTGAGTGACCGGGCATGCAGGAGGACAGGGAGAGCGACAACTTACTCTCCTTGAGTGACCGGGCATGCAGGAGGACAGGGAGAGCGACAACTTATTCTCTTTGAGTGACCGGGAATGCAGGAGGACAGGGAGAGCGACAACTTACTCTCCTTGAGTGACCGGGCATGCAGGAGGACAGGGAGAGCGACAACTTACTCTCCTTGAGTGACCAGGCATGCAGGAGGACAGGGAGAGCGACAACATGCTCTCCTTGAGTGACCGGGCATGCAGGAGGACAGGGAGAGCGACAACTTACTCTCCTTGAGTGACCAGGCATGCAGGAGGACAGGGAGAGCGACAACATGCTCTCCTTGAGTGACCGGGCATGCAGGAGGACAGGGGAGAGCGACAACTTACTCTCGAGTGACCGGGCATGCAGGAGGACAGGGAGAGCGATAACTTACTCTCCTTGAGTGACTGGGCATGCAGGAGGACAGGGAAGAGCGACAACTTACTCTCTTTGAGTGACCGGGCATGCAGGAGGACAGGGAAGAGCGACAACTTACTCTCTTTGAGTGACCGGGCATGCAGGAGGACAGGGAGAGCGACAACATGCTCTCTTTGAGTGACCGGGCATGCAGGAGGACAGGGAAGAGCGACAACTTGCTAGCAGCAAAATGAGTACTATTAAAAACTGGCATTGCGTATCACGTTTAACAAACTAAACATTGAAATACTGAAATCCGGTATACTGCCCTGTCCTACTCCTAGGTTAGTATAGTTTCTCTTTTGATAGTCGATACTCTTGACAAAGTCTCTAGGGCCATGTGGTTACACATGGCCAATGCCATGTCCCCCAATGGGCCACTATTCTAGCGATGATAGTTTATGAAATCACCACACGACAGTGACACAACCCCTGGCATCTCAGGTTAGAATAGTTTCTCTCTTGATACTTGATAAGTACATGTTGGTTTATGAAACTCCAATGTGACATTGACTCTCACGGAGAACAGAATACCCAATAGACCTTGTTGTAAACACAGTGAGCAACTCTGCATTCAAAACCCACTTTTATTACAGAGCGTGAGTCTGTAACAGCAGCTGTTCAGTCCAGAGACCTTCCACATTCTGCATGCTAAACAGTGACTTTGTGTCTCTCTGTCTCTCTGTCTCTCTGTCTCTCTGTCTCTCTGTCTCTCTGTCTCTGTCTCTCTGTCTCTCTGTCTCTCTGTCTCTCTCTCTCTCTCTCTCTCTCTCTCTCTGTCTCTCTGTGTCACTGTGTCTCTGTCTCTCTCTGTGTCTCTGTCTCTCTCTCTCTCTCTCTCTCTCTCTCTCTCTAACTCTCTGTCTGTCTCTCTCTCTCTGTCTGTCTCTCTCTCTGTCTCTCTGTCTGTCTCTCTGTCTGTCTCTCTGTCTGTCTCTCTGTCTGTCTCTCTGTCTGTCTCTCTGTCTGTCTCTCTGTCTGTCTCTCTGTCTGTCTCTCTGTCTGTCTCTGTGTCTCTGTGTCTCTGTGTCTCTGTGTCTCTCTCTCTCTCTCTCTCTCTCTCTCTCTCTCTCTCTCTCTCTCTCTCTCTCTCTCTCTCTCTCTCTCTCTCTCTCTCTCTCTCTCTCTCTCTCTCTCTCTCTCTCTCTGTCTCTCTCTGTCTCTCTCTGTGTCTCTCTGTGTCTCTCTGTGTCTCTCTGTGTCTCTCTGTGTCTCTCTGTGTCTCTCTGTCTCTCTCTCTCTCTCTCTCTCTCTCGTCTCTCCTCTCTTGAGATACTCAGATTGTAACTGCATAAAAAGGGCTATGTCATTGCTGCTGCCGTTTGATAAGGGAGACTCAAACTAACTGCCAATACTCCCTCACTGTCTCCCCTCTCCTTGCTAGTTTTAATTATGAGTCAAACAGTCCATAGAGAACTAGTCTAATCGGGGAAATGTCTTCTGGAGTTCCCATTACATTTCTTGTCTTATATTGTCTCTAGTGAGTTAATATTGCTCATGGTCATGATAAAACACAGGATTGTGTGTTTTTCCACACAGGAAAAAAAATACTCGTAAGAAATATATTTCTACGTTTTGTAAACACAGATGTAAAATGGGTCTTATTGTAGTTTCTGCTCAGCAGCTAGCTCATTTTGCACTCTGCTGTCTGCTGATAGAAAGTCCATTATGGAATTCTCATCAGACTCAGCACTCCGATGTGGAGCTACTGTCCTCCATCATTCTATCAGTAGACAGCACTCTGACGTGTAGCTACTGTCCATCATTCTATCAGCAGACTGCACTCTGACTGATGTGGAGCTACTTTCTCTCAGTATAGCCAGCCTACTTCTTCCCCTGGCTAAAATACAAGATGAACATTAAGTAAAACCTTATAAAACGTAAAACGTAAAACGTAAATATGTTGCACTAATGTATTTTTAAGGACAACTATAAACACACTATTGAATCAAACAATAATAAAATGGCTGACTTTTAATATGAAACACGACTGGCTCATCTATTCTCTGGGGAACTTCGGTCCGCTTCATAATGTAAAATACTGGGACAGGTGAAAATGAGGAACGCAATATGTTTTGTCTCCTGAAGTATTATACAAGTTGACTGCAGGTATATTATATTTATTTTTAAATAGCTACAAATATAAAGGTCATTTGAAGAACAATACGTTTCGTTATTGACTGTGTTGACCATCCCGTGGCGATTTCCAAATACTCTGGTGTACGGTATACCGCCCAAATACTCTGGTGTACGGTATACCGCCCAAATACTCTGGTGTACGGTATACCGCCCAAATACTCTGGTGTACTGTATACCGCCCAAATACTCTGGTGTACGGTATACCGCCCAAATACTCTGGTGTACGGTATACCGCCCAAATACTCTGGTGTACGGTATACCGCCCAAATACTCTGGTGTACGGTATACCGCCCAAATACTCTGGTGTACTGTATACCGCCCAAATACTCTGGTGTACTGTATACCGCCCAAATACTCTGGTGTACGGTATACCGCCCAAATACTCTGGTGTACGGTATACCGCCCAAATACTCTGGTGTACTGTATATACGGTATACCGCCCAAATACTCTGGTGTACGGTATACCGCCCAAATACTCTGGTGTACTGTATATACGGTATACTGCCCAAATACTCTGGTGTACTGTATATACGGTATACTGCCCAAATACTCTGGTGTACGGTATACCGCCCAAATACTCTGGTGTACTGTATACCGCCCAAATACTCTGGTGTACTGTATACCGCCCAAATACTCTGGTGTACGGTATACCGCCCAAATACTCTGGTGTACTGTATACCGCCCAAATACTCTGGTGTACTGTATATACGGTATACTGCCCAAATACTCTGGTGTACGGTATATACGGTATACTGCCCAAATACTCTGGTGTACTGTATATACGGTATACCGCCCAAATACTCTGGTGTACTGTATATACGGTATGCCGCCCAAATACTCTGGTGTACGGTATATACGGTATACCGCCCAAGCCTAGTTAAGTGAACACAAAATTCAACCAGTGTTTGGCCAGTGGGAAGAGATCCAAACTGAAACTCTTCTTCTAGAATCGCATGGAAACTTGTTTCGTTGCCATTCGGGGTCTAGTGCTGAACGATTTGTGCTTTTTGAGTTGCTTTTCGGTTAAATTATAACTTTAAAAAATATATATATATTAACATTACATGCATTATGTGGGTTGAATGCTGTAACAACACAGACTAGAACAATACAAGTCCCATGATGCTTAGTGACTGTCCATTACTGCTGATCCCTTATTGACTATCATTTATTCACTTTACTTTAATAAAATATTTCAGTTGTGTTTTATTACATTTATTTCAGGCCTTTTTAATGACTTTATTATTTAATTCCAAGTCATCTCATCTCTAGAGCTGCCGTCTGACAAAAATCACAATTTTAGTAGTTCTTCAAAGTAAAGAAGGCATACTTTTATGATTGCTGAATACCAAACTATGACTTAGATCATGTATTTTCAGATAGAGATACTGTAGCTTGTGAAGAAACTGCTCTCTCTCTCTCTCTCTCTCTCTCTGTCTCTCTGTCTCTCTGTCTCTCTGTCTCTCTGTCTCTCTGTCTCTCTGTCTCTCTGTCTCTCTGTCTCTCTGTCTGTCTCTCTGTCTCTCTCTCTGTCTCTCTCTCTGTCTGTCTCTCTGTCTGTCTCTCTGTCTGTCTGTCTGTCTGTCTCTCTGTCTGTCTGTCTGTCTCTCTCTATCCCTCTTGATTGCACATTCTTCTGTCTCTTTTATGTAGCAGGTGTAAAAGAAACACAGATTGGCGAAGTAGGTGCGCAATGGATTATGGTCATTGTAGTTAATTATCATGTTTTCTGTGCTAAAGTATGTTGAATGTTGGCCTGTTGGAAACTACAACTCACTACTATATCAACAGTTCGGGCTGATCTGATTTATCTCTAGAGAAAATGCATTTGCAATGTGCACATTTGAGCTCACAGGAAGAAATAAGAACCTAAGTTGGTCAATTAGTTATTTTAAACTAATTTTGGTTAATGTTCAGCACTGGTGGGGTCACGTCCTCAAACAAGCTTGTTGTTTTGATCTAGTGTCTGATTTGATTTATTTATTAAGGAACGTTCCATGACACCACTTTTACCTATGGGAGGGACTACTCTGATCTTAAAGTGGTAGTCCACTTTTACCTATGGGAGGGACTACTCTGATCTTAAAGTGGTAGTCCACTTTTACCTATGGGAGGGACTACTCTGATCTTAAAGTGGTAGTCCACTTTTACCTATGGGAGGGACTACTCTGATCTTAAAGTGGTAGTCCACTTTTACCTATGGGAGGGACTACTCTGATCTTAAAGTGGTAGTCCACTTTTACCTATGGGAGGGACTACTCTGATCTTAAAGTGGTAGTCCACTTTTACCTATGGGAGGGACTACTCTGATCTTAAAGTGGTAGTCCACTTTTACCTATGGGAGGGACTACTCTGATCTTAAAGTGGTAGTCCACTTTTACCTATGGGAGGGACTACTCTGATCTTAAAGTGGTAGTCCACTTTTACCTATGGGAGGGACTACTCTGATCTTAAAGTGATAGTCCACTTTTACCTATGGGAGGGACTACTCTGATCTTAAAGTGATAGTCCACTTTTACCTATGGGAGGGACTACTCTGATCTTAAAGTGATAGTACACTTTTACCTATGGGAGGGACTACTCTGATCTTAAAGTGGTAGTCCACTTTTACCTATGGGAGGGACTACTCTGATCTTAAAGTGGTAGTCCACTTTTACCTATGGGAGGGACTACTCTGATCTTAAAGTGGTAGTCCACTTTTATCTATGGGAGGGACTACTCTGATCTTAAAGTGGTAGTCCACTTTTACCTATGGGAGGGACTACTCTGATCTTAAAGTGGTAGTCCACTTTTACCTATGGGAGGGACTACTCTGATCTTAAAGTGGTAGTCCACTTTTACCTATGGGAGGGACTACTCTGATCTTAAAGTGATAGTCCACTTTTACCTATGGGACGGAGGCTCTGTGGTAGTGGAGGTTCATATAGATGTTGAAGAGACAGCCAGGCTCTGTGGTAGTGGAGGTTCATATAGATGAGTGGGTTTTGCTCAGTCAGAAAGGTTAGAGTCGGGGTGTTGTTGGGTCTCCGACAAAGAGCCGCAGGTCTGGGAGCAGTGCAATATTGGAGTATTTGGACAGCAGAGTTTTTCTTGTGGATTTTGACAGCAAGGCAATTTAACCCATTAGAAAGACAGCTCTCCGGACCTCGGTGATGACTGAATGTTGCCCCCGGGCAAAATGAGTTTGATACCCCAAGGGGTGGTCAGAGCAGGACCGGAGGGTTAGTTCAGAGGGCTCGGTTTGTCCCTGTTGTG
Source organism: Oncorhynchus gorbuscha (assembly GCF_021184085.1). Classification (NCBI taxonomy): domain Eukaryota; kingdom Metazoa; phylum Chordata; class Actinopteri; order Salmoniformes; family Salmonidae; genus Oncorhynchus; species Oncorhynchus gorbuscha. The sequence continues at coordinate 7,832,538 of NC_060183.1, forward strand.
TGTGTGTGTGTCTAAGTGGAGTCTAATAACTGCCATCAAAGTTGAGTGGACTAAGTGGGGTGGTCAGAAGTGCCCTGTCGTTAGGGCGATAGTGGCCTCGGCAACAAACTGTTGTGGCCTCTTTGGCCTGTGCACCACTGTTGATATCTAAACAGAAGAGGAGTGTGTGTGTTTGTGCTGCTTGCATATCTTCACACACTCATGATAAAATAATGATTATGTGAAAGATAATGATAAAATAATTCCACTCTGAAACCTTATAATTGTAGTAATTTAAATTGATTAGAATCATAAAATTATAATCTGATGATGTGTATAGTTTTAGTCGGAATTAGATTAAACAGACTGTCTGAGCAAGGCGTAGTTTAGTGTGTGTGTGTGTGTGTGTGTGTGTGTGTGTGTGTGTGTGTGTGTGTGTGTGTGTGTGTGTGTGTGTGTGTGTGTGTGTGTGTGTGTGTGTGTGTGTGTGTGTGTGTGTGTGTGTGTGTGTGTGTGTGTGTGTGTGTGTGTGTACCTAGTAAAATACAGAAGAACAATTAAAACTGTTTTTGGACCGTCCTGGCTAGGCCTCTGAGGAACTTATGAGGGTTTAGGGAGTACTTCTCAAGGTTTCCCTAATCTCCGAGGAATGGACCTGTCTGCTGGGTAGTGATACACAGTGGTGAGGACTATGGAGAAGGATAAAACTCACCTACTGTTTGTGTGGAAGTATGCGCGCAGCTATAAAATGGATGTTTTTGTATTCTTGACTCTAGAACGTTCTCTGAGTAAACTGTACTATCTTTTTTCATAAGCTGAGTCTTTGACTAATTATTATTAAACCCGTGGTTTTACAGATCTCGGGGATTGGTCAGAGTTATTGATTGATTGTTATTATCATTGGAATTGAAAATTCTCGTGACAACTCCTTCCCCCTTTACGGTGTTAGGTGATATGTTCTCTCTCTCTCTCTCCCCCCCCCTCTCTCTCTCTCTCCTCTCTCTCCCCCCCTCTCCTTCCCCCTCTCTCTCCCCTCCCACCTCTCTTTCCCTCCCACCTCTCTTTCCCTCCCACCTCTCTCTTTCCCCCTCTCTCTCTTTCCCCCTCTCTCTCTTTCCCCCTCTCTCTCTTTCCCCCTCTCTCTTTCCCCCTCTCTCTCTTTCCCCCTCTCTCTCTTTCCCCCTCTCTCTCTTTCCCCCTCTCTCTCTTTCCCCCTCTCTCCCCCTCTCCCCCCCCTCTCTCTTTTCCCTCCCACCTCTCTCTCTTTCAGCCCCCCCTCTCTCTTTCAGCCCTCCCGCTCTCTCTCTCCTCCCCCCTCTCTCTCTGGTGTGATGTACAGTACTTAGCCTCAGTGTGATATTGGTTGAGTTGACTGACTGACTGACTGACTTGCAAACTGACTGACTTGTTGACTGACTGACTGACTGACTGACTTGTAAACTGACTGACTTGTAAACTGACTGACTGACTGACTGACTGACTGACTGACTGGCTGGTAAACTGACTGACTGGCTGGTAAACAGACTGACTGACTGGCTGGTGAACTGACTGACTGACTGGCTGGTAAACTGACTGACTGACTGGCTGGTAAACTGACTGACTGACTGGCTGGTAAACTGACTGACTGACTGGCTGGTAAACTGACTGACTGACTGGCTGGTAAACTGACTGACTGACTGGCTGGTAAACTGACTGACTGACTGGCTGGTAAACAGACTGACTGACTGGCTGGCTGGTAAACAGACGGACTGACTGGCTGGCTGGTAAACAGACGGACTGACTGGCTGGCTGTTAAACAGACTGACTGACTGGCTGGTAAACAGACTGGCTGACTGGCTGACTGACTGGTAAACTGACTGACTGACTGACTGACTGACTGACTGACTGGTAAGCAGACTGACTGACTGGCTGGTAAGCAGACTGACTGACTGGCTGGTAAACTGACTGACTGGTAAACTGACTGACTATATAAATATATAGATCAGTAGATCGATCAGTAGATAGATAGATAGATAGATAGATCAGTATATAGATAGATAAGTAGATGGATCAGTATATAGATAGATAAGTAGATGGATCAGTATATAGATAGGTAGGTAGGTAGGTAGATAGGTAGGTAGATGGATGGATAGGTAGATGGATGGATCGGTAGATGGATGGATCGGTAGATGGATGGATCGGTAGATGGATGGATCGGTAGATGGATGGATCGGTAGATGGATGGATCGGTAGATGGATGGATCGGTAGATGGATGGATCGGTAGATGGATGGATCGGTAGATAGATAGATAGATGGATGGATCGATAGATGGATGGATCGATAGATAGATGGATCGATAGATAGATGGATCAGTAGATAGATGGATCAGTAGATAGATGGATCAGTAGATAGATAGATGGATCGGTAGATAGATAGATAGATGGATCGGTAGATAGATGGATCGGTAGATAGATAGATGAATCGGTAGATAGATGGATCGGTAGATAGATGGATCGGTAGATAGATGGATCGGTAGATAGATGGATCGGTAGATAGATGGATCGGTAGATAGATGGATCGGTAGATAGATAGATAGGTAGATGGATAGGTAGATAGATGGATAGGTAGATCAGTAGATAGATGGATCAGTAGATAGATGGATCAGTAGATAGATGGATCAGTAGATAGATGGATCAGTAGATAGATAGATAGATGGATCAGTAGATAGATGGATCAGTAGATAGATGGATCAGTAGATAGATGGCTCAGTAGATAGATAGATGGATCGGTAGGTAGATGGATCGGTAGGTAGATGGATCGGTAGGTAGATGGATCGGTAGGTAGATGGATCGGTAGGTAGATGGATCGGTAGGTAGATGGATCGGTGGGTAGATGGATCGGTGGGTAGATGGATCGGTGGGTAGATGGATAGATGGATCGGTGGATAGATGGATAGATGGATCGGTAGATAGATAGATGGATCGGTAGATAGATAGATGGATCGGTAGATAGATAGATGGATCGGTAGATAGATAGATGGATCAGTAGATAGATGGATGGATCGGTAGATGGATGGATCGGTAGATGGATGGATCGGTAGATGGATAGATAGATGGATGGATAGATAGATGGATGGATAGATAGATGGATGGATAGATAGATGGATGGATCGATAGATGGATCGATAGATGGATGGATCGATAGATGGATCAGTAGATAGATAGATGGATCAGTAGATAGATAGATAGATCAGTAGATAGATAGATAGATGGATCAGTAGATAGATGAATCGGTAGATAGATGGATCGGTAGATAGATGGATCGGTAGATAGATGGATCGGTAGATAGATGGATCGGTAGATAGATGGATCGGTAGATAGATGGATCGGTAGATAGATGGATCGGTAGATAGATGGATCGGTAGATAGATGGATCGGTAGATAGATGGATCGGTAGATAGATGGATCGGTAGATAGATAGATAGATGGATCGGTAGATAGATGGATCGGTAGATAGATGGATCGGTAGATAGATGGATCGGTAGATAGATAGATAGATGGATCGGTAGGTAGATGGATCGGTAGGTAGATGGATCGGTAGATAGATGGATCGGTAGATAGATGGATCGGTAGATAGATAGATAGATGGATCGGTAGGTAGATGGATCGGTAGGTAGATGGATCGGTAGATAGATGGATCGGTAGGTAGATGGATCGGTAGATAGATGGATCGGTAGATAGATAGATAGATGGATCGGTAGGTAGATGGATCGGTAGATAGATGGATCGGTAGATAGATGGATCGGTAGATAGATAGATAGATGGATCGGTAGGTAGATGGATCGGTAGGTAGATGGATCGGTAGATAGATGGATCGGTAGGTAGATGGATCGGTAGATAGATGAATCGGTAGATAGATGGATCGGTAGATAGATGGATCGGTAGATAGATGGATCGGTAGATAGATGGATCGGTAGATAGATGGATCGGTAGATAGATGGATCGGTAGATAGATGGATCGGTAGATAGATGGATCGGTAGATAGATGGATCGGTAGGTAGATGGATCGGTAGATAGATGAATCGGTAGATAGATGGATCGGTAGATAGATGGATCGGTAGATAGATGGATCGGTAGATAGATGGATCGGTAGATAGATGGATCGGTAGATAGATGGATCGGTAGATAGATGGATCGGTAGATAGATGGATCGGTAGATAGATGGATCGGTAGATAGATGGATCGGTAGATAGATGGATCGGTAGATAGATGGATCGGTAGATAGATAGATAGATGGATCAGTAGATAGATGGATCAGTAGATAGATGGATCAGTAGATAGATGGCTCAGTAGATAGATAGATGGATCGGTAGATAGATAGATGGATCGGTAGATAGATAGATGGATCGGTAGATAGATAGATGGATCAGTAGATAGATGGATGGATCGGTAGATAGATGGATCGGTAGATAGATGGATCGGTAGATAGATGGATCGGTAGATAGATGGATCGGTAGATAGATGGATCGGTAGATAGATGGATCGGTAGATAGATGGATCGGTAGATAGATGGATCGGTAGATAGATAGATAGATGGATCGGTAGGTAGATGGATCGGTAGATAGATGGATCGGTAGATAGATGGATCGGTAGATAGATGGATCGGTAGATAGATAGATAGATGGATCGGTAGGTAGATGGATCGGTAGATAGATGGATCGGTAGATAGATGGATCGGTAGATAGATAGATAGATGGATCGGTAGGTAGATGGATCGGTAGGTAGATGGATCGGTAGATAGATGGATCGGTAGGTAGATGGATCGGTAGATAGATGAATCGGTAGATAGATGGATCGGTAGATAGATGGATCGGTAGATAGATGGATCGGTAGATAGATGGATCGGTAGATAGATGGATCGGTAGATAGATGGATCGGTAGATAGATGGATCGGTAGATAGATGGATCGGTAGATAGATGGATCGGTAGATAGATGGATCGGTAGATAGATGGATCGGTAGATAGATGGATCAGTAGATAGATGGATCGGTAGATAGATGGATCGGTAGATAGATGGATCGGTAGATAGATGGATCGGTAGATAGATGGATCGGTAGATAGATGGATCGGTAGATAGATAGATAGATGGATCAGTAGATAGATGGATCAGTAGATAGATGGATCAGTAGATAGATGGCTCAGTAGATAGATAGATGGATCGGTAGATAGATGGATCGGTAGATAGATGGATTGGTAGATAGATGGATCGGTAGATAGATGGATCGGTAGATAGATGGATCGGTAGATAGATGGATCGGTAGGTAGATGGATCGGTAGGTAGATGGATCGGTAGGTAGATGAATCGGTAGGTAGATGGATCGGTAGGTAGATGGATCGGTAGGTAGATGGATCGGTAGGTGGATGGATCGGTAGATGGATCGGTAGATGGATAGATGGATCGGTAGATGGATAGATGGATCGGTAGATAGATAGATGGATCGGTAGATAGATAGATGGATCGGTAGATAGATAGATAGATCGGTAGATAGATAGATAGATCAGTAGATAGATAGATGGATCGGTAGATAGATAGATGGATCGGTAGATAGATAGATGGATCGGTAGATAGATAGATGGATCGGTAGATAGATAGATAGATCAGTAGATAGATAGATGGATCGGTAGATAGATAGATGGATCGGTAGATAGATAGATGGATCGGTAGATAGATAGATGGATCGGTAGATAGATAGATGGATCGGTAGATAGATAGATAGATCAGTAGATAGATAGATAGATAGATAGATAGATAGATAGATAGATAGATAGATAGATAGATAGATAGATAGATAGATAGATAGATAGATAGATAGATAGATAGATAGATAGATAGATAGATCAGTAGATAGATAGATAGATAGATAGATAGATAGATAGATAGATAGATAGATAGATAGATAGATAGATAGATAGATAGATAGATCAGTAGATAGATAGATCAGTAGATAGATAGATCAGTAGATAGATAGATCAGTAGATAGATAGATCAGTAGATAGATAGATCAGTAGATAGATAGATCAGTAGATAGATAGATCAGTAGATAGATCAGTAGACAGATCAGTAGACAGATCAGTAGATAGATCAGTAGATAGATCAGTAGATAGATCAGTAGATAGATAGATAGATAGATAGATAGATAGATAGATAGATAGATAGATAGATAGATAGATAGATAGATAGATCAGTAGATAGATAGATGGATCGGTAGATAGATAGATGGATCGGTAGATAGATAGATAGATCAGTAGATAGATAGATGGATCGGTAGATAGATAGATAGATCAGTAGATAGATAGATGGATCGGTAGATAGATAGATGGATCGGTAGATAGATAGATAGATCAGTAGATAGATAGATAGATCGGTAGATAGATAGATAGATCAGTAGATAGATAGATAGATCAGTAGATAGATCAGTAGATAGATCAATAGATAGATAGATAGATAGATAGATAGATAGATAGATAGATAGATAGATCAGTAGATAGATAGATCAGTAGATAGATAGATCAGTAGATAGATAGATCAGTAGATAGATAGATCAGTAGATAGATAGATCAGTAGATAGATCAGTAGATAGATCAGTAGATAGATCAGTAGATAGATCAGTAGATAGATAGATAGATAGATAGATAGATAGATAGATAGATAGATAGATAGATAGATAGATAGATAGATAGATAGATAGATCAGTAGATAGATAGATCAGTAGATAGATAGATCAGTAGATAGATAGATCAGTAGATAGATCAGTAGATAGATCAGTAGATAGATCAATAGATAGATCAATAGATAGATAGATCAGTAGATAGATCAATAGATAGATAGATAGATAGATCAGTAGATAGATAGATCAGTAGATAGATAGATCAGTAGATAGATAGATAGATAGATCAGTAGATAGATAGATAGATAGATCAGTAGATAGATAGATAGATAGATCAGTAGATAGATAGATAGATAGATCAGTAGATAGATAGATAGATAGATAGATCAGTAGATAGATAGATAGATAGATCAGTAGATAGATAGATAGATAGATCAGTAGATAGATAGATAGATAGATCAGTAGATAGATAGATAGATAGATCAGTAGATAGATAGATAGATAGATAGATCAGTAGATAGATAGATAGATAGATCAGTAGATAGATAGATCAGTAGATAGATAGATCAGTAGATAGATCAGTAGATAGATCAGTAGATAGATCAGTAGATAGATCAGTAGATAGATCAGTAGATAGATCAGTAGATAGATCAGTAGATAGATGGATAGATAGATAGATCAGTAGATAGATAGATCAGTAGATAGATAGATAGATCAGTAGATAGATAGATCAGTAGATAGATAGATAGATAGATAGATCAGTAGATAGATAGATAGATCAGTAGATAGATAGATAGATAGATCAGTAGATAGATAGATCAGTAGATAGATAGATAGATCAGTAGATAGATAGATAGATCAGTAGATAGATAGATCAGTAGATAGATAGATAGATAGATAGATAGATAGATAGATAGATAGATAGATAGATAGATAGATAGATAGATAGATAGATAGATAGATAGATCAGTAGATAGATAGATAGATAGATCAGTAGATAGATCAGTAGATAGATCAGTAGATAGATCAGTAGATAGATCAGTAGATAGATAGATAGATAGATAGATAGATCAGTAGATAGATAGATAGATCAGTAGATAGATAGATCAGTAGATAGATAGATCAGTAGATAGATAGATAGATCAGTAGATAGATAGATAGATCAGTAGATAGATAGATCAGTAGATAGATAGATAGATCAGTAGATAGATAGATAGATCAGTAGATAGATAGATAGATGGATCAGTAGATAGATAGATGGATCAGTAGATAGATAGATGGATCAGTAGATAGATGGATCAGTAGATAGATGGATCAGTAGATAGATGGATCAGTAGATAGATGGATCAGTAGATAGATAGATGGATCAGTAGATAGATGGATCAGTAGATAGATGGATCAGTAGATAGATAGATGGATCAGTAGATAGATGGATCAGTAGATAGATTGATCAGTAGATAGATGGATCAGTAGATAGTAAACGTTACTAATCCTGTCCTGGATTGCTGCAGGCTCAGGCGCTCTTTCATCATTGAGTGACAGCTCTGTGTGTGTGTGTGTTCATCGCCTCGATCCCTTCCCTCGTCCCTGCTTTACAGAGGGAGTTGCTCTGTAGATCCAGCTCTTCAGCTCTTCAGCTCTTCTCTCATATGCAGAATAGAACAGCCACTTATGTCTGACATCGTGACACACACTTCCTGTGTGGGAATCAGATTAACATGTAGTTCTCTGAATGTGTCTGTTTTTAATGTTGTGGGTTTTGATATTTGCATCGAATATGTTTCTCTTTAGAAGGATGTAAATATTTGTTGGAGGCATTCTGGTACATAGTCAGTCAGGAACAGAGGAGAAAATATACCTAAAGAAATATATATATATATCTTTGCTATTCGAACGGTTATTAAGGTGACCGCGGTCATTTGGCTGGCGAATTACTGTCAACAACATTCCGTGACCATCACTGCCTTAAGAGCCACCACTAACCTGGGGGGGGGCAGGAGGTGGGGGGTTGGGAAGCTCTTATGGGTTGGTTTTACTAACTTCGTCCTCTTCATCCTGGGTGGGACAGACGCACTGTTCTGTCTGGGTTCTGACGGGTTCTGTCAGGGTTCTGACTGTTGTTCTCTCCTCTCCATCAGGACCAGCCTGTCAGGAGAGCACATGGCCTGCGGTCAGCCTCCCGCTCTGCACTGTTCACCCAGACTCCCACCAGCCTCTCAACCGCCCTCTCAACCCAGGTTAGTAGTACTGCTGGGTGTGTGTGTGTGTGTGTCTCGGTGAGTAATGGTGTGTGTGTGTGTCCCGTGCCGTGTCCTCTGTTCAGTGGTATTGTATTGTCTGGGTGTGTTTCTATGGCTGATGGAATGTGTCTAATCTACTGTGTGAAAGAGAGAGAATCTCTCATCTACTTCTGAGTGGATTAGAGTCAGAATGGAGAGGCCTCGCTAGCTGGGATGACTCTCTGAGGACATCATCCATCTCTAGGCCTCTTCAGCCTCCATTAGAGTCCGAATGGAGAGGCCTCGCTAGCTGGGATGACTCTCTGAAGACATCATCCATCTCTATGTCTCTTCAGCCTCCATTAGAGTCAGAATGGAGAGGCCTCGCTAGCTGGGATGACTCTCTGAAGACATCATCCATCTCTAGGCCTCTTCAGCCTCCATTAGAGTCAGAATGGAGAGGCCTCGCTAGCTGGGATGACTCTCTGAAGACATCATCCATCTCTAGGCCTCCACCGCAAACTGCAGATGTTATAGTCCTGCTCCTTTTGGAAGTGTGTGTGACGCGGGGTGTGTGTGTGTGTGTGTGTGTGTGTGTGTGTGTGTGTGTGTGTGTGTGTGTGTGTGTGTGTGTGTGTGTGTGTGTGTGTGTGTGTGTGTGTGTGTGTGTGTGTGTGTGTGTGTGTGTGTGTGTGTGTGTGTGTGTGTGTGTGTGTGTGTGTGTGTGTGTGTGTAATTGGACGGGGCCATAGAGATTACATTCTCATCACTAGGAGTTGATCTGGAACAGCTACAGTAGACAGAGGGGGGAACGTGTCGGCTACAGTAGACTAACTACAGTAGATAGATGGAATATCCTGGTGTGTGTTGAAGATACTGGATAGATACAGTATACAGCACCTACCTGACTGCTGACACCTACCTGACTACTAACTACAGCAGACTGACTACAGCAGACTGACTACAGCAGACTGACTACAGCAGATAGATGGAATATCCTGGTGTGTGTTGAAGATACTGGATAGATACAGTATACAGCACCTACCTGACTGCTGACACCTACCTGACTACTAACTACAGCAGACTGACTACAGCAGACTGACTACAGCAGACTGACTACAGCAGACTGACTACAGCAGACTGACTACAGCAGACTGACTACAGCAGACTAACTACAGTAGATAGATGGAATATCCTGGTGTGTGTTGAAGATACTGGATAGATACAGTATACAGCACCTACCTGACTGCTGACACCTACCTGACTACTAACTACAGCAGACTGACTACAGCAGACTGACTACAGCAGACTGACTACAGCAGATAGATGGAATATCCTGGTGTGTGTTGAAGATACTGGATAGATACAGTATACAGCACCTACCTGACTGCTGACGACAGCTTCCTTCTGGACAACAAGACACAATAAAAGATAAGAATACCAACATAAAGTCAATGTCTCAGTAGAATATAATAAACATTTTAGCATCAGTGTAAAACTGGAAGGCACCTTTTATAGTCCAATATTTACCCGTGTTTTGGGGAAAGGGGGAATAAATTGGGCAGTATTTTACAACCATAAAGGAGTCTGGTAGCGTCAGTTGTGCTGCGTGGGGCTGCCGTTCAATAGTAGGAGTTATTTTGTACACAGTCGATGTGGGTGTGTGGATGTGGGTGGATGGGGTGGATGTGGGTGGGTGGGTGGGTGGATGTGTCTTTGTGGGTGGGTGTGGGTGGATGTGTCTGTGTGGGTGGATGTGTGGGTGTGTGTGGGTGGATGTGTCTGTGTGTGGGTGGATGTGTCTGTGTCTGTGTGTGGGTGGATGTGTCTGTGTGTGTGGGTGGATGTGTCTGTGTGTGTGGGTGGATGTGTCTTTGTGTGTGGGTGGATGTGTCTTTGTGTGTGGGTGGATGTGTCTTTGTGTGTGGGTGGATGTGTCTTTGTGTGTGGGTGGATGTGTCTTTGTGTGTGGGTGGATGTGTCTGTGTGTGGGTGGATGGATGTGTCTGTGGGTGGATGAGTGAGTGTGTGGGTGGGTATATGAGTGAGTGTGTGGGTGGGTATATGAGTGAGTGTGTGGGTGGGTGGATGAGTGAGTGGGTGGGTGGGTGGATGAGTGAGTGTGTGGGTGGGTGGGTGGATGAGTGTGTGGGTGGGTGGATGAGTGAGTGGGTGGGTGGATGAGTGAGTGTGTGAGTGCATGTGTTCTAAGATGTGGAGAATCAGAGCAGGTGGTCGGTCCAGTTTGATGCAACCGGTCAGGGAGCTCTCGACGGTGCGGTGGTAGTATTTGCAGAGCAGCCAGCCGCCTTAGAAAGTAGAGACGCTGTTGCGCCATCTTGACCAGAGTGGTGGTGTTGGTCCGTGTCAAGTCCTCTGTGATGTGGACTCTGACCAGAGTGGTGGTGTTGGTCCCTGTCAAGTCCTCTGTGATGTGGACTCTGACCAGAGTGGTGGTGTTGGTCCGTGTCAAGTCCTCTGTGATGTGGACTCTGACCAGAGTGGTGGTGTTGGTCCGTGTCAAGTCCTCTGTGATGTGGACTCTGAGGAACTTAATACTGCTGACTCTCTACTGCAGTACTCTTCATGTGGATCGGGGCGTGTTCCCTCCTCTGTTCCCTCCTCTGTTCCCTCCTCTGTTCCCTCCTCTGTTCCCTCCTCTGTTCCCTCCTCTGTTCCCTCCTCTGTTCCCTCCTCTGTTCCCTCCTCTGTTCCCTCCTCTGTTCCCTCCTCTGTGCCCTCCTCTGTGCCCTCCTCTGTTCCCTCTTCTGTTCCCTCCTCTGTTCCCTCCTCTGTTCCCTCCTCTGTTCCCTCCTCTGTTCCCTCCTCTGTTCCCTCCTCTGTTCCCTCTTCTGTTCCCTCCTCTGTTCCCTCCTCTGTTCCCTCCTCTGTTCCCTCCTCTGTTCCCTCCTCTGTTCCCTCTTCTGTTCCCTCTTCTGTTCCCTCCTCTGTTCCCTCCTCTGTTCCCTCTTCTGTTCCCTCCTCTGTTCCCTCCTCTGTTCCCTCCTCTGTTCCCTCCTCTGTTCCCTCCTCTGTTCCCTCCTCTGTTCCCTCCTCTGTTCCCTCTTCTGTTCCCTCTTCTGTTCCCTCTTCTGTTCCCTCCTCTGTTCCCTCCTCTGTTCCCTCTTCTGTTCCCTCCTCTGTTCCCTCCTCTGTTCCCTCCTCTGTTCCCTCCTCTGTTCCCTCCTCTGTTCCCTCCTCTGTTCCCTCTTCTGTTCCCTCCTCTGTTCCCTCCTCTGTTCCCTCTTCTGTTCCCTCCTCTGTTCCCTCCTCTGTTCCCTCCTCTGTTCCCTCTTCTGTTCCCTCCTCTGTTCCCTCCTCTGTTCCCTCTTCTGTTCCCTCCTCTGTTCCCTCCTCTGTTCCCTCCTCTGTTCCCTCCTCTGTTCCCTCCTCTGTTCCCTCCTCTGTTCCCTCTTCTGTTCCCTCCTCTGTTCCCTCATCTGTTCCCTCATCTGTTCCCTCCTCTGTTCCCTCCTCTGTTCCCTCCTCTGTTCCCTCATCTGTTCCCTCCTCTGTTCCCTCCTCTGTTCCCTCCTCTGCTTCCTGAAGTCAACAATCAACTCCTTTCTTTTGCTGACGTTGAGGGACAGGTTGTTGTCCTGGCAACATGTTGAAGGTGTCACAATGCCAGTTCGCAGGACTCTGAGCTTGGTGTCCAGACCCAGGGCTCTGAGCTTGGAACTGTAGTCAATGACCATCATTCTGTGGATCTGTTGGTAGGATGTTGGTATTACCTGGTGTTTGACAGGATGTTGGGACTTCCTGGTGTTTGACAGGATGTTGGTATTACCTGGTGTTTGACAGGATGTTGGGACTTCCTGGTGTTTGACAGGATGTTGGTATTACCTGGTGTTTGACAGGATGTTGGTATTACCTGGTGTTTGACAGGATGTTGGTATTACCTGGTGTTTGACAGGATGTTGGGACTTCCTGGTGTTTGACAGGATGTTGGGACTTCCTGGTGTTTGACAGGATGTTGGTATTACCTGGTGTTTGACAGGATGTTGCCACCACCTGGTAGGCCAATTGGAGTGTGTTCAGTGTTCCTGGCGTGAGCGTGTGTGTGTGAGCGTGTGTGTGTGAGCGTGTGTGTGTGAGCGTGTGTGTGTGTGTGTGTGTGTGTGTGTGTGAAGGAACAGGCCAAAGCGTTTCCCACTTCTTCATATTATTACAGTAGTGCCCCCTGCTGATTGTAAAGAGGCCCTGTGTGTAACATTAGCTGAGCTGACTGAGTCCCCGAGTCAGATCAGAGCTTCTCATTGGAGCTCTATAGAGGACACATTGAACAGGTTGAAAGGTGTATATATTTCACCAGTGCTACTCAGCTCTACACACACACCACACACACACACACACACACACACACACACACACACACACACACACACACACACACACACTTGGAAGGAATTAAAATTTGATGAAGAGAAGATGATTTTTGTTCCTTGAGTGCTCTGCTGTGGACAAGTGCATTAGCTAGTAGTCTCTCTTTCCTTGATTTTTGTGTGTGTGTGTGTGTCCATGTGCACGCTTGGAGACTCACAGACACACATACGCTGCTACCTGCCTGATATTCTGAATGAAATGGAAAAGGGAGGTTCCCTGGCTGTGTCTGTCGTGTCGTGTGTTCTATCTCAGTACACATTAGCTACTGTGTGTGTGTGTTGTATCTCAGTACACATTAGTGACATTCGGTCTGTGTTTACTGTTGGGGGATGGTGAGAAACATGAGCTGATGCTACAGGAAGTAGAGTCTCTGTATCGTGACAGGATGCTGGGACTTCCTGGTGTTTGACAGGATGCTGGGACTTCCTGGTGTTTGACAGGATGCTGGGACTTCCTGGTAATATCTGGTGTTTGACAGGATGCTGGGACTTCCTGTTGTTTGACAGGATGTTGGGACTAACTGGTAGTATCTGGTGTTTGGCAGGATGCTGGGACTTCCTGTTGTTTGACAGGATGCTGGGACTTCCTGTTGTTTGACAGGATGTTGGGACTAACTGGTAGTATCTGGTGTTTGGCAGGATGTTGGGACTTCCTGGTGTTTGGCAGGATGCTGAGACTTCCTGTTGTTTGACAGGATGTTGGGACTTCCTGGTAGTATCTGGTGTTTGACAGGATGCTGGGACTTCCTGGTGTTTGGCAGGATGCTGGGACTTCCTGGTGTTTGGCAGGATGCTGGGACTTCCTGGTAGTATCTGGTATTTGACAGGATGTTGGGACTTCCTGGTAGTATCTGGTATTTGACAGGATGTTGGCACTTCCTGGTATTTGACAGGATGCTGGGACTTCCTGGTGTTTGACAGGATGTTGGGACTTCCTGGTAGTATCTGGTATTTGACAGGATGTTGGGACTTCCTGGTAGTATCTGGTATTTGACAGGATGTTGGGACTTCCTGGTAGTATCTGGTATTTGACAGGATGCTGGGACTTCCTGGTGTTTGACAGGATGCTGGGACTTCCTGGTGTTTGACAGGATGTTGGCACTTCCTGGTGTTTGACAGGATGCTGGCACTTCCTGGTATTTGACAGGATGTTGGGACTTTCTGGTAGTATCTGGTATTTTACAGGATGCTGGGACTTCCTGGTAGTATCTGGTATTTGACAGGATGTTGGCACTTCCTGGTATTTGACAGGATGTTGGCACTTCCTGTTGTTTGACAGGATGCTGGGACTTCCTGGTGTTTGACAGGATGTTGGGACTTCCTGGTAGTATTTGGTATTTGACAGGATGTTGGCACTTCCTGGTGTTTGACAGGATGCTGGGACTTCCTGGTGTTTGACAGGATGTTGGGACTTCCTGGTAGTATCTGGTATTTGACAGGATGTTGGGACTTCCTGGTAGTATCTGGTATTTGACAGGATGTTGGGACTTCCTGGTAGTATCTGGTATTTGACAGGATGTTGGGACTTCCTGGTAGTATCTGGTATTTGACAGGATGTTGGGACTTCCTGGTAGTATCTGGTATTTGACAGGATGCTGGGACTTCCTGGTGTCTGACAGGATGCTGAGACTTCCTGGTGTTTGGCAGGATGCTGGGACTTCCTGGTATTTGACAGGATGCTGGCACTTCCTGGTATTTGACAGGATGTTGGGACTTCCTGGTAGTATCTGGTATTTGACAGGATGTTGGCACTTCCTGGTGTTTGACAGGATGCTGGGACTTCCTGGTGTCTGACAGGATGCTGGGACTTCCTGGTGTTTGGCAGGATGCTGGGACTTCCTGGTGTTTGGCAGGATGCTGGGACTTCCTGGTAGTATCTGGTATTTGACAGGATGTTGGGACTTCCTGGTAGTATCTGGTATTTGACAGGATGTTGGGACTTCCTGGTAGTATCTGGTATTTGACAGGATGTTGGGACTTCCTGGTAGTATCTGTTATTTGACAGGATGTTGGGACTTCCTGGTAGTATCTGGTATTTGACAGGATGCTGGGACTTCTTGGTAGTATCTGGTATTTGACAGGATGTTGGCACTTCCTGGTATTTGACAGGATGTTGGCACTTCCTGGTGTTTGACAGGATGCTGGGACTTCCTGGTAGTATCTGGTATTTGACAGGATGTTGGCACTTCCTGGTATTTGACAGGATGCTGGGACTTCCTGGTGTTTGACAGGATGCTGGGACTTCCTGGTGTTTGACAGGATGCTGGGACTTCCTGGTGTCTGACAGGATGCTGGGACTTCCTGGTGTTTGACAGGATGTTGGCACTTCCTGGTGTTTGACAGGATGCTGGGACTTCCTGGTAGTATCTGGTATTTGACAGGATGTTGGCACTTCCTGGTATTTGACAGGATGCTGGGACTTCCTGGTGTTTGACAGGATGCTGGGACTTCCTGGTGTTTGACAGGATTCTGGGACTTCCTGGTGTTTGACAGGATGCTGGGACTTCCTGGTGTTTGACAGGATGCTGGGACTTCCTGGTGTCTGACAGGATGCTGGGACTTCCTGGTGTCTGACAGGATGCTGGGACTTCCTGGTGTCTGACAGGATGTTGGGACTTCCTGGTGTCTGACAGGATGTTGGGACTTCCTGGTGTCTGACAGGATGTTGGGACTTCCTGGTGTCTGACAGGATGCTGGGACTTCCTGGTGTTTGACAGGATGCTGGGACTTCCTGGTAGTATCTGGTGTTTGACAGGATGCTGGGACTTCCTGGTGTTTGGCAGGATGCTGGGACTTCCTGGTGTTTGGCAGGATGTTGGGACTTCCTGGTAGTATCTGGTATTTGACAGGATGTTGGGACTTCCTGGTAGTATCTGCTATTTGACAGGATGTTGGGACTTCCTGGTAGTATCTGGTATTTGACAGGATGCTGGGACTTCTTGGTAGTATCTGGTATTTGACAGGATGTTGGCACTTCCTGGTATTTGACAGGATGTTGGCACTTCCTGGTGTCTGACAGGATGTTGGGACTTCCTGGTGTCTGACAGGATGTTGGGACTTCCTGGTGTCTGACAGGATGTTGGGACTTCCTGGTGTCTGACAGGATGCTGGGACTTCCTGGTGTTTGACAGGATGCTGGGACTTCCTGGTAGTATCTGGTGTTTGACAGGATGCTGGGACTTCCTGGTGTTTGGCAGGATGCTGGGACTTCCTGGTGTTTGGCAGGATGTTGGGACTTCCTGGTAGTATCTGGTATTTGACAGGATGTTGGGACTTCCTGGTAGTATCTGCTATTT
>NC_060183.1:7854063-7874063 GCF_021184085.1 Oncorhynchus gorbuscha
CACACGCAGAGACACACACGCAGAGACACACACGCAGAGACACACACGCAGAGACACACACGCAGAGACACACACGCAGAGACACACACGCAGAGACACACACACGCAGAGAGACACACACAGAGAGAGACACACACAGAGAGAGACACACACAGAGAGAGACACACACAGAGAGAGACACACACAGAGAGAGACACACACAGAGAGAGACACACACACAGAGAGAGACACACACGCAGCGTGAGACACGCAGCGTGAGACACACGCAGCGTGAGACACACGCAGCGTGAGACACACACGCAGCGAGAGACACACACGCAGAGAGACACACACGCAGAGAGACACACACGCAGAGAGAGACACACGCAGCGAGAGACACACGCAGCGAGAGACACACGCAGCGAGAGACACACGCAGCGAGAGACACACGCAGCGAGAGACACACGCAGCGAGAGACACACGCAGCGAGAGACACACGCAGAGAGAGACACACGCAGAGAGAGACACACGCAGAGAGAGACACACGCAGAGAGAGACACACGCAGAGAGAGACACACGCAGAGAGAGACACACGCAGAGAGAGACACACGCAGAGAGAGACACACGCAGAGAGAGACACACGCAGAGAGAGACACACGCAGAGAGAGACACACGCAGAGAGAGAGAGAGACACACGCAGAGAGAGACACACGCAGAGAGAGACACACGCAGAGAGAGACACACGCAGAGAGAGACACACGCAGAGAGAGACACACGCAGAGAGAGACACACGCAGAGAGAGACACACGCAGAGAGAGACACACGCAGAGAGAGACACACGCAGAGAGAGACACACGCAGAGAGAGACACACGCAGAGAGAGACACACGCAGAGAGAGACACACGCAGAGAGAGACACACGCAGAGAGAGAGAGAGACACACGCAGAGAGAGACACACGCAGAGAGAGACACACGCAGAGAGAGACACACGCAGAGAGAGACACACGCAGAGAGAGACACACGCAGAGAGAGACAGAGAGAGACACGCAGAGAGAGACACACGCAGAGAGAGACACACGCAGAGAGAGACACACGCAGAGAGAGACACACGCAGAGAGAGACACACGCAGAGAGAGACACACGCAGAGAGAGACACACGCAGAGAGAGACACACGCAGAGAGAGACACACGCAGAGAGAGACACACGCAGAGAGAGACACACGCAGAGAGAGACACACGCAGAGAGAGACACACGCAGAGAGAGACACACGCAGAGAGAGACACACGCAGAGAGAGACACACGCAGAGAGAGACACACGCAGAGAGAGACAGCATGACCAACGATAGGAATACTAACGATGAGATTCTGAATGAGGGAATCGGAACACACAGAGATGAACAGAGATTATTGTGGAGGGGAATCGGAACACACAGAGATTAACAGAGATTGTTCTAGAGGGGAATCGGAACACACAGAGATTAACAGAGATTGTTCTAGAGGGGAATCGGAACACACAGAGATTAACAGAGATTGTTCTAGAGGGGAATCGGAACACACAGAGATTAACAGAGATTGTTCTAGAGGGGAATCGGAACACACAGAGATTAACAGATTGTTCTAGAGGGGAATCGGAACACACAGAGATTAACAGAGATTGTTCTTC
Source organism: Oncorhynchus gorbuscha (assembly GCF_021184085.1). Classification (NCBI taxonomy): domain Eukaryota; kingdom Metazoa; phylum Chordata; class Actinopteri; order Salmoniformes; family Salmonidae; genus Oncorhynchus; species Oncorhynchus gorbuscha. Next base: position 7,855,707 of record NC_060183.1, read on the forward strand.
ATAACGAAGGAACCCTCCAGGAGGTCACCCCAATTTTTCAGTTTTTGATTTGTTAAAAAAGTTTGAAATATCCAATAAATGTCGTTCCACTTCATGATTGTCCCACTTGTTGTTGATTCTTCACAAAAAAAATACAGTTTTACATCTTTATGTTTGAAGCCTGAAATGTGGCAAAAGGTCGCAAAGTTCAAGGGGGCCGAATACTTTCACAAGGCACTGTATATATTATAATACACAGGTATATATTTTAATACACAGGTATATATTATAATACACAGGTATATATTATAATACACAGGTATATATTTTAATACACAGGTATATATTTTAATACACAGGTATATTATAATACACAGGTATATATTATAATACACAGGTATACTACACAGGTATATATTATAATACACAGGTATATATTATAATACACAGGTATACTACACAGGTATATATATTATACTACACAGCTATATATTATACTACACAGCTATATATTATACTACACAGGTACATATTATACTACACAGGTATATATTATAATACACAGGTATATATAATACACATGTATATATTATAATGCACAGGTATATATTATAATACACAGGTATATATTATAATACACAGGTATATATAATACACATGTATATATTATAATGCACAGGTATACTACACAGGTTTAATACACAGGTATATATTATAATACAGGATCAGCCTTTCTTTTCTCTCTGTAGGATCGGCCTGTCTTTTCTCTCTGTAGGATCAGCCTGTCTTTTCTCTCTATAGAATCAACCTGGCTTTTCTCTCTATATGATCAGTCTGTCTTTTCTCTATATAGGATCAGCCTGGCTTTTCTCTCTGTAGGATCAGCCTGGCTTTTCTCTCTGTAGGATCAGCCTGGCTTTTCTCTCTGTAGGATCAGCCTGGCTTTTCTCTCTCTCTGTAGGATCAGCCTGGCTTTTCTCTCTGTAGGATCACCCTGGCTTTTCTCTATATATGATCAGCCTGGCTTTTCTCTCTGTAGGATCAGCCTGTCTTTTCTCTCTGTAGGATCAGCCTGTCTTTTCTCTCTATAGGATCAGCCTGTTTTTTCTCTCTCTCTATAGGATCAGCCTGTCTTTTCTCTCTGTAGGATCAGCCTGGCTTTTCTCTCTCTCCATAGGATCAGCCTGGCTTCTCTCTGTAGGATCAGCCTGGCTTTTCTCTGTAGGATCAGCCTGGCTTTTCTCTGTAGGAACAGCCTGGCTTTTCTCTATAGGATCAGCCTGACTTTTCTCTCTATAAGATCAGCCTGGCTTTTCTCTATATATGATCAGTCCGGCTTTTCTCTATGTAGGATCAGCCTGTCTTTTCTCTCTATAAGATCAGCCTGGCTTTTCTCTCTCTCCATAGGATCAGCCTGGCCTTTCTCTCTCTCTGTAGGATCAGCCTGGCTTTTCTCTCTGTAGGATCAGCCTGGCTTTTCTCTCTGTAGGATCAGCCTGGCTTTTCTCTCTGTAGGATCAGCCTGGCTTTTCTCTCTGTAGGATCAGCCTGGCTTTTCTCTCTGTAGGATCAGCCTGGCTTTTCTCTCTGTAGGATCAGCCTGGCTTTTCTCTCTATGTAGGATCAGCCTGGCTTTTCTCTCTGTAGGATCAGCCTGGCTTTTCTCTCTATGTAGGATCAGCCTGGCTTTTCTCTCTATATTAGATCAGCCTGGCTTTTCTCTATATATGATCAGCCTGGCTTTTCTCTATATAGGATCAGCCTGGCTTTTCTCTATATAGGATCAGCCTGTCTTTTCTCTCTATATTAGATCAGCCTGGCTTTTCTCTATATAGGATCAGCCTGGCTTTTCTCTCTGTAGGATCAGCCTGTCTTTTCTCTCTATATGATCAGCCTGGCTTTTCTCTCTGTAGGATCAGCCTGGCTTTTCTCTCTGTAGGATCAGCCTGGCTTTTCTCTCTGTAGGATCAGCCTGGCTTTTCTCTCTCTCTCTATAGGATCAGCCTGTGGAGGTTAGATGACAGAAGGGTCTGTGTTTGTCTGTGAGTAGCTGTCTCTGTCTCTGAGTGGCTGTGTCTCTGAGTGGCTGTGTCTGTGTCTGTGAGTGGCTGTGTCTGTGAGTGGCTGTGTCTCTGTCTCTGAGTGGCTGTGTCTGTGTCTCTGAGTGGCTGTGTCTGTGTCTCTGAGTGGCTGTGTCTGTGAGTGGCTGTGTCTGTGAGTGGCTGTGTCTGTGAGTGGCTGTGGCTGTGTCTGTGAGTGGCTGTGTCTCTGAGTGTCTGTCTCTGAGTGGCTGTGTCTGTGTCTCTGAGTGGCTGTGTCTGTGTCTCTGAGTGGCTGTGTCTGTGAGTGGCTGTGTCTGTGAGTGGCGGTGTCTTAGCCTATAGAAAGCTGATGGGATCCTCCTTTTTTTAATAGAGGCCATCAAAACTATTTTTTTCCCGCAATTGCATAGCCTATAGAAATGTTACACAACATGAGCTCATGGGTTCTCATGTAGTGTTTGATTAGATTTTCCATCACATTTGCACTGATGTCAGAGTGATTAGAGGGACAATGGAGTGCTGAGTACCAGGCAGTTAGCAAGTTTGGTTGGCTACTAATGACCATCGGCAGCATCAGAGATTGGAGAAGCTCCTGTCTCTGTCTGTGTCCTGCCCTGCTCCTGTCTCTGTCTCTGTCTCTGTCCTGCTCCTGTCTCTGTCTCTGCCCTGCTCCTGTCTCTGTCTCTGCCCTGCTCCTGTCTCTGCCCTGCTCCTGTCTCTGTCCTGCCCTGCTCCTGTCTCTGTCCTGCCATGCTCCTGTCTCTGTCCTGCCCTGCTCCTGTCTCTGTCCTGCCCTGCTCCTGTCTCTGTCCTGCCATGCTCCTGTCTCTGTCCTGCCCTGCTCCTGTCTCTGTCCTGCCCTGCTCCTATCTCTGTCCTGCCATGCTCCTGTCTCTGTCCTGCCATGCTCCTGTCTCTGTCTGTGTCCTGCCATGCTCCTGTCTCTGCCCTGCTCCTGTCTCTGTCTCTGTCCTGCCATGCTCCTGTCTCTGTCTCTGTCCTGTCATGCTCCTGTCTCTGTCCTGTCATGCTCCTGTCTCTGTCTCTGCCCTGCTCCTGCTCCTGTCTCTGTCCTGTCATGCTCCTGTCTCTGTCCTGTCATGCTCCTGTCTCTGTCCTGCCATGCTCCTGTCTCTGTCTCTGTCCTGCCATGCTCCTGTCTCTGTCCTGCCATGCTCCTGTCTCTGTCTCTGTCCTGCCATGCTCCTGTCTCTGTCTCTGTCTCTGTCTCTGTCTCTGTCTCTGTCCTGCCATGCTCCTGTCTCTGTCTCTGTCCTGTCATGCTCATGTCTCTGTCCTGCTCCTGTCTCTGTCCTGCTCCTGTCTCTGTCCTGCTCCTGTCTCTGTCCTGCTCCTGTCTCTGTCCTGCCCTGCTCCTGTCTCTGTCTCTGTCCTGCTCCTGTCTCTGTCCTGCCCTGCTCCTGTCTCTGTCTCTGTCTCTGTCTCTGTCCTGCCATGCTCCTGTCTCTGTCCTGCCCTGCTCCTGTCTCTGTCCTGCCCTGCTCCTGTCTCTGTCCTGCCATGCTCCTGTCTCTGTCTCTGTCTCTGCCCTGCTCCTGTCTCTGTCTCTGCCCTGCTCCTGTCTCTGTCCTGCTCCTGTCTCTGTCCTGCCCTGCTCCTGTCTCTGTCCTGCTCCTGTCTCTGTCCTGCCCTGCTCCTGTCTCTGTCTCTGTCTCTGTCCTGCCATGCTCCTGTCTCTGTCCTGCCCTGCTCCTGTCTCTGTCCTGCCCTGCTCCTGTCTCTGTCCTGCCATGCTCCTGTCTCTGTCTCTGTCTCTGCCCTGCTCCTGTCTCTGCCCTGCTCCTGTCTCTGTCCTGCTCCTGTCTCTGTCCTGCCCTGCTCCTGTCTCTGTCTCTGTCCTGCTCCTGTCTCTGTCCTGCCCTGCTCCTGTCTCTGTCTCTGTCTCTGTCTCTGTCCTGCCATGCTCCTGTCTCTGTCCTGCCCTGCTCCTGTCTCTGTCCTGCCCTGCTCCTGTCTCTGTCCTGCCATGCTCCTGTCTCTGTCTCTGTCTCTGCCCTGCTCCTGTCTCTGTCTCTGCCCTGCTCCTGTCTCTGTCCTGCCCTGCTCCTGTCTCTGTCCTGCCATGCTCCTGTCTCTGTCTCTGTCCTGCCATGCTCCTGTCTCTGTCCTGCCATGCTCCTGTCTCTGTCTCTGTCCTGCCATGCTCCTGTCTCTGTCCTGCCATGCTCTGTGCCCCTCTCTCCGTTGCGGTGGGTTTGGGGAGGAAATTTGTCAGACTGTCAGAGGAGAGGAGCATTCTATTTCTAAACTGCTGTGTCATGGTGTGTGTGTGTGTGTGTGTGTGTGTGTGTGTGTGTGTGTGTGTGTGTGTGTGTGTGTGTGTGTGTGTGTGTGTGTGTGTGTGTGTGTGTGTGTGTGTGTGTGTGTGTGTGTGTGTGTGTGTGTGTGTGTGTGTGTGTGTGTGTGTGTGTGTGTGTGTGTAAGCACTGGTTATCATTGGCACATTTACATGATGACAGATATTACCATGTATGTAATCAATGTCCTGCTTCATGCATGGGGGAGATGGTGTGTGAGGGGGAGTATGAGGACTAAACGTTCTGTACTAGATTGGTCCTCTAGTCCAGCACACCAGGGGAACATCTGCTTGTTCAGAAACTGCTAGTTTCGTGTGTGTGTGAGAATTCAAAGTGTTGGGCGTTTTCTGAAGTGGAGTAGCTAGTATGTACACACACACACACACACACACACACACACACACACACACACACACACACACACACACACACACACACACACACACACACACACACACACACACACACACACACACAGCGTGCTGAAATGCAAAGGAAGTTTCAGTGCAGAGAAGAGGTGGTGCTGGATCACATCAAACAGGGAAACACAAAGATTCAGGGAGGGAGGGAGGGAGGGAGGGAGGGAGGGAGGGAGGGAGGGAGGGAGGGAGGGAGGGAGGGTGAATGACAGTGAGAGAGGGATAACCCCTCTTTCTAGTCTAGGGATTCCTTTACTGTAGTGATCAGCAGTTTACCCCCCTCCATCTTACACACTTTCTTCTCTGCCTCTCTTCTCTCTCTATACCCCTCCTCCACTAGACAAACACACACATTCCTCTGACAAGCATGTACACACACACACACACACACACACACACACACACACACACACACACACACACACACACACACACACACACACACACACACACACACACACACACACACACACACACACACACACACACACCTAGGCACGTTTTCTTCTACAGGACAAGTCAGTCTGCTGCAGAGTAGCTCATGGATGTGCACACACCATCTCTGATGTATCACGCTGTCATACTCCGGCTTACATTCATCACCATCCCTCCCCTGCTGCTATTCATTCTTCCTCTGATCCTTTCATCCTCTACGTCTCCTCTCTCTCTCTCTCTCTCTCTCTCTCTCTCTCTCTCTCTCTCTCTCTCTCTCTCTCTCTCACCATCTCTCTCCTTCTCTTCCTTCTCTCTCTTTCCTCATCTCTCTCCTTCTCTCCTCTTCCTTCTCTCTCTCTCCTCATCTCTCTCCTTCTCTCCTCTTCCCTCTCTCTCTCCTCATCTCTCTCCTTCTCTTCCTTCTCTCTCTTTCCTCATCTCTCTCCTTCTCTCCTCTTCCTTCTCTCTCTCCTCATCTCTCTCCTCTCCTCTTCCTTCTCTCTCTCTCCTCATCTCTCTCCTTCTCTCCTCTTCCCCCTCTCTCTCTCCTCATCTCTCTCCTTCTCTCCTCTTCCTTCTCTCTCTCTCCTCATCTCTCTCCTTCTCTCCTCTTCCCCCTCTCTCTCTCCTCATCTCTCTCCTTCTCTCCTCTTCCTTCTCTCTTTCCCCATCTCTCTCCTTCTCTCCTCTTCCTTCTCTCTCTTTCTCTCTGGCGGTATGACATTGATTCCAAGGTTGGGGTGCTGTTGACAGGGGTGCTGTTGACAGGGGTGCTGTTGACAGGGGTGCTGTTGACAGGGGTGCTGTTGACAGGGTTGCTGTTGACAGGGGTGCTGTTGCCAGGGTTGCTGTTGAATATTTCAGATGGTGTTTCAGTGACTTTGTGTTCTGCTCAGGGAAAGATGGGATATTCAGAGCTGGGTTTGTGTTAGCAGTGAAATGGGTAGTTGGCCTCTGGAAGCAACGTCAGCACAAGCACTGTTTGTCGGGAGCATGAAATGGGTTTCCGTGGCAGAGCAGCTGCACACAAGCCTAACGCTTTGAACACGCCGACAGTGTCGTGGCGCAAAACATCATCTAGATGTGTGAGCAACAAAAGCTCAACATTCACCTTCTGCTACCATTTCTGTCAAGTCGTCTACTCATACTGTTAAAGTCGGTAGTTTACATACACTTTGGTTGGAGTCATTAAAACTCGTTTTTCAACAAACAAACTATAGTTTTGGTAAGTCGGTTAGGACATCTACTTGGTGCACGACACAAGTAATGTTTCCAACAATTGTTTACAGACACATTATTTCACTTATAATTCACTGTATCACAATTCCAGTGGGTCAGAAGTACAGGTCGACCGACTATGATTTTTCAACGCCAATACCGATTATTGGAGGACAAAAAAAGCCGAAATGTGTCAGACTGTCAGAGGAGTCAAATTAAAATGAATAATTACTTTAAAATCATACAATGTGATTTTCTGGATTCTTGTTTTAGATTCCGTCTCTCACAGTTGAAGTGTACCTATGATAAAAATTACAGACCTCTACATGCTTTGTAAGTAGGAAAACCTGCAAAATCAACAGTGTGTCAAATACTTGTTCTCCCCACTGTATTTCAAGGCCTACCTTTAGACTCAGTGCCTCTTTGCTTGACATCATGGGAAAATCAAAAGAAATCAGCCAAGACCTTAGAAAGAAAATTATGGACCTCCACAAGTCTGGTTCATCCTTGGGAGCAATTTCTAAACGCCCGAAGGTACCACGTTCATCTGTACAAACAATAGTAAGCAAGTATAAACACCATGGGACCACACAGCCGTCACACCGCTTAGGAAGGAGATGCATTCTGTCTCCTAGAGTTGAACGTACTTTGGTGCGAAATGTGCAAATAAATCCCAGAACGACAGCAAAGGACCTTGTGAGGATGCTGGAGGAAACGGGTACAAAAGTATCTATATCCACAGTAAAACGAGTCCTTTATTGACATAACCTGAAAGGCCGCTCAGCAAGGAAGAAGCCACTGCTCCAAAACCGTCATAAAAAAGCCAGACTACGGTTTGCAACTGCACATGGGGACAAAGATCGTACTTTTTAGAGAAATGTCCTCTGGTCTGATGAAATCAAAATAGAACTGTTTGGCCATAATGACCATCGTTATGTTTGGAGGAAAAGGGGGAGGCTTGCAAGCCGAAGAACACTTTCCCAAATGTGAAGCACGGGGGTGGCAGCATCATGTTGTGGGGGTGCTTTGCTGCAGGAGGGACTGGTGCACATCACAAAATAGATGGCATCATGAGGTAGGAAAATTATGTGGATATATTGAAGCTACATTTCAAGACATCAGTCAGAAAGTTAAAGCTTGGTTGCAAATGAGTCTTCCAAATGGACAATGACCCCAAGCATTCTTCCAAATTGTGGCAAAATGGCTTTAAGGACAACAAAGACAAGGTATTGGAGTGGCCATCACAAAGCCCTGACCTCAATCCCATAGAAAATGTATGGGCAGAACTGAAAAAGCGTGTGCGAGCAAGGAGGCCTACCCACAACCCAACGAACCCACAACCCAACGTACCCACAACCCAACGTACCCACAACCCAACGTACCCACAACCCAACGTACCCACAACCCAACGTACCCACAACCCAATGTACCCACAACCCAACGTACCCACAACCCAACGTACCCACAACCCAACGTACCCACAACCCAACGTACCCACAACCCAACGTACCCACAACCCAACGTACCCACAACCCAACGTACCCACAACCCAACGTACCCACAACCCAACGTACCCACAACCCAACGTACCCACAACGAACGCACTGCAACTGCCTCTGCAACGCAACGCCGCGTTTCATTGGAAATGAATGTAATTCTGGTGTACCAAAATGCAATGACACTGTCAGTGTGTGTGTTTGTCGTGGCTGGAGTGGTGTTATGGACTCTGGAGCAGTGGAGTGGTGTTATGGACTCTGGAGCAGTGGAGTGGTGTTATGGACTCTGGAGCAGTGGAGTGGTGTTATGGACTCTGGAGCAGTGGAGTGGTGTTATGGACTCTGGAGCAGTGGAGTGGTGTTATGGACTCTGGAGCAGTGGAGTGGTGTTATGGACTCTGGAGCAGTGGAGTGGTGTTATGGACTCTGGAGCAGTGGAGTGGTGTTATGGACTCTGGAGCAGTGGAGTGGTGTTATGGACTCTGGAGCAGTGGAGTGGTGTTATGGACTCTGGAGCAGTGGAGTGGTGTTATGGACTCTGGAGCAGTGGAGTGGTGTTATGGACTCTGGAGCAGTGGAGTGGTGTTATGGACTCTGGAGCAGTGGAGTGGTGTCATGGACTCTGGAGCAGTGGAAACGTGATCTCTGGAGTGATGAATCACACTTCACCATCTGGCAGTCCGACGGATGCATCTGGGTTTGGCGGATGCCAGGAGAACGCTACCTGTCCCAATGTGTAGTGCCCAACTGTAAAGTTTGGTGGATGAGGAATAATGGTCTGGGGCTGTTTTTCTTGGTTCGGGCCCCTTAGTTCTAGTGAAGGGAAATCATAACGTAACAGCATACAATGACATTCTAGATGATTCTGTGCTTCCAACTTTGTGGAAACAGTTTGGGGAAGGGCCTTTCCTGTTTTAGCATGACAGTGACCCTGTGCATAAAGCGAGGTCCATACCGAAAGGGTTTGTCGAGATCGTTGTGGAAGAACTAGACTGGCCTCCACAGAGCCCTGACCTTAACTCCATCGATCACTTTTGGGATGAATTGGAACAGCAACTGTGAGCCAGGCCTAATCGCCCAACATCAGTGACCGACCTCACTAATGTTCTTGTGGCTGATTGGAAGTCCCCGCAGCAATGTTCCAACATCTAGTGGAAAGCCTTCCCAGAGGAGTGGAGGCACACACACACACACACACACACACACACACACACACACACACACACACACACACACACACACACACACACACACACACACACACACACACACACACACACACACACACACACACACACACACACACACACACACACACACACACACACACACATTACAGAATGTCTCTCTCTGCACAATGTGATCAGCAGCAGTCTCAGCATAGTAATCAGTATTACATTGCGCTGCTGCTAATCGTTACCGACACACACACATACACTCCCTTGGGTAACAGGGTGTGTGTTACGACTAAAATTAGGTTATAGTTTTTCATCCTGGCAAGCGTGTGCTAGCTAAGCGATCCCTCTCACAAGCAACACGCACATATGCATGCTATACGACACACACACACACACACACTGTCAGGAAGGCAGGTGCATTTTAGACTGTGTTTCATGTGGTGCTATCCAGACTAGCCTGTGTGTCTGTGTGATACTAGCCTGTGTGTCTGTGTGAGACTAGCCTGTGTGTCTGTGTGAGACTAGCCTGTGTGTCTGTGTGAGACTAGCCTGTGTGTCTGTGTGAGACTAGCCTGTGTGTCTGTGTGAGCCTGTGTGTCTGTGTGAATGAGTGTGTCTGTGTGAGCCTGTGTGTCTGTGTGAGACTAGCCTGTGTGTCTGTGTGAGACTAGCCTGTGTGTCTGTGTGAGACTAGCCTGTGTGTCTGTGTGAATGAGTGTGTCTGTGTGAGCCTGTGTGTCTGTGTGAATGAGTGTGTCTGTGTGAGCCTGTGTGTCTGTGTGAGCCTGTGTGTCTGTGTGAGCCTAGCCTGTGTGTCTGTGTGAGACTAGCCTGTGTGTCTGTGTGAGACTAGCCTGTGTGTCTGTGTGAGACTAGCCTGTGTGTCTGTGTGAGACTAGCCTGTGTGTCTGTGTGAGACTAGCCTGTGTGTCTGTGTGAGACTAGCCTGTGTGTCTGTGTGAGACTAGCCTGTGTGTCTGTGTGAGACTAGCCTGTGTGTCTGTGTGAGACTAGCCTGTGTGTCTGTGTGAGACTAGCCTGTGTGTCTGTGTGAGACTAGCCTGTGTGTCTGTGTGAGCCTAGCCTGTGTGTCTGTGTGAGCCTGTGTGTCTGTGTGAGCCTGTGTGTCTGTGTGAGACTAGCCTGTGTGTCTGTGTGAGACTAGCCTGTGTGTCTGTGTGAGACTAGCCTGTGTGTCTGTGTGAGACTAGCCTGTGTGTCTGTGTGAGACTAGCCTGTGTGTCTGTGTGAGACTAGCCTGTGTGTCTGTGTGAGACTAGCCTGTGTGTCTGTGTGAGCCTGTGTGTCTGTGTGAGCCTGTGTGTCTGTGTGAGCCTGTGTGTCTGTGTGAATGCGTGTGTCTGTGTGAGCCTGTGTGTCTGTGTGAGACTAGCCTGTGTGTCTGTGTGAGACTAGCCTGTGTGTCTGTGTGAGACTAGCCTGTGTGTCTGTGTGAGACTAGCCTGTGTGTCTGTGTGAGACTAGCCTGTGTGTCTGTGTGAGACTAGCCTGTGTGTCTGTGTGAGCCTGTGTGTCTGTGTGAGCCTGTGTGTCTGTGTGAGCCTGTGTGTCTGTGTGAGCCTAGCCTGTGTGTCTGTGTGAGACTAGCCTGTGTGTCTGTGTGAGACTAGCCTGTGTGTCTGTGTGAGACTAGCCTGTGTGTCTGTGTGAGACTAGCCTGTGTGTCTGTGTGAGACTAGCCTGTGTGTCTGTGTGAGACTAGCCTGTGTGTCTGTGTGAGACTAGCCTGTGTGTCTGTGTGAGACTAGCCTGTGTGTCTGTGTGAGACTAGCCTGTGTGTCTGTGTGAGACTATTTGTGTCTGTGTGAGACTAGCCTGTGTGTCTGTGTGAATGAGTGTTTCGTTGCAGCTGTCTAGCTCTGCGTCCTCTCGACATTCTCCCGGTCTGTATCTGAAAACATAGAGATAACGAAGATACGTCTCAAACCTTTTTATAGTTAGAACAAGTTTTGGGGCTCAAAGGTTATTTATTAAGGAAAGGAAATGTAGTATTATTTAAGGTCTGATGCCCTTTCAGCATAAGCATCAGCAGATATCAAACTTCTTGCTTCGTCGGCTGATTCAGAGGTCTAGAGAGAGGCGTTGTAATGGCCTCCTGGAGTCTGTTAACGCACCCGCTACGTTAATCTGAGTAACATAATGTACACCATCCGTCTGGAGGTAGTTTTATGCCTACCCCAAAAATGTGGTTAAATGTGTGTTAACAAAATATATACATTGGGGTCGAAAAAGACTGGCACCACTGACTGGCAATGCACAAACAATACCTTAAAGAATATAAACAATATAATTATAGAGATAAACTCAAAATACCAACATGAGAGCAATACCTCCTGGAGTCTGTTAACGCACCCGCTACGTTAATCTGAGTAACATAATAAATCCCATCGAAATCCTTCAGTTTAAACAAGATATATCTGTTGTTGTTGTTGTTGTGTCTCAATACACTGCATCGGCCAATGGCGGCTTTCCGTATCCGCGGTGACAGGTGGTCGAGCTACAGCGGTGTTTCTCAGACCGTGAGGTCATCCTGGGACATCTGTCTTCTCACGTAAACGTCTGTAGCTTCCGAACGGTTTGACCCACAAAAACTAATATATGATAATATATATACTGATATATATATATATATATTTCATTTTTTGGGGTGGTAGGCATAAAACTACCTCCAGACGGATCCCGGTAACCGGGCTACCTATATTTATATATATATCTCTCTATGGAAAGATGAGACTCTCGCGAACATGATGGACATGATGGTGTTCTCCGCTCTACGACCCCCACAAGTGTCACGGGATCCGTCTGGAGGTGGCCTGGTTACCGGGATCCGTCTGGAGGTAACCTGGTTACCGGGATCTGTCTGGAGGTAACCTGGTTACCGGGATCCATCTGGAGGTGGCCTGGTTACCGGGATCCGTCTGGAGGTGGCCTGGTTACCGGGATCCGTCTGGAGGTAACCTGGTTACCAGGATCCGTCTGGAGGTGGCCTGGTTACCGGGATCCGTCTGGAGGTGGCCTGGTTACCGGGATCCGTCTGGAGGTAACCTGGTTACCGGGATCCGTCTGGAGGTAACCTGGTTACCGGGATCCGTCTGGAGGTAACCTGGTTACCGGGATCCGTCTGGAGGTGGCCTGGTTACCGGGATCCGTCTGGAGGTGGCCTGGTTACCGGGATCCGTCTGGAGGTAACCTGGTTACCGGGATCCGTCTGGAGGTAACCTGGTTACCGGGATCCGTCTGGAGGTGGCCTGGTTACCGGGATCCGTCTGGAGGTGGCCTGGTTACCGGGATCCGTCTGGAGGTGGCCTGGTTACCGGGATCCGTCTGGAGGTGACCTGGTTACCGGGATCCGTCTGGAGGTGGCCTGGTTACCGGGATCCGACTGGAGGTGGCCTGGTTACCGGGATCCGTCTGGAGGTGGCCTGGTTACCGGGATCCGTCTGGAGGTGGCCTGGTTACCGGGATCCGTCTGGAGGTGGCCTGGTTACCGGGATCCGTCTGGAGGTGACCTGGTTACCGGGATCCGTCTGGAGGTGGCCTGGTTACCGGGATCCGTCTGGAGGTGGCCTGGTTACCGGGATCCGTCTGGAGGTGGCCTGGTTACCGGGATCCGTCTGGAGGTGGCCTGGTTACCGGGATCCGTCTGGAGGTGGCCTGGTTACCGGGATCCGTCTGGAGGTGACCTGGTTACCGGGATCCGTCTGGAGGTGACCTGGTTACCGGGATCCGTCTGGAGGTGGCCTGGTTACCGGGATCCGTCTGGAGGTGGCCTGGTTACCGGGATCCGTCTGGAGGTGGCCTGGTTACCGGGATCCGTCTGGAGGTGGCCTGGTTACCGGGATCCGTCTGGAGGTGGCCTGGTTACCGGGATCCGTCTGGAGGTGGCCTGGTTACCGGGATCCGACTGGAGGTGGCCTGGTTACCGGGATCCGACTGGAGGTGGCCTGGTTACCGGGATCCGTCTGGAGGTGGCCTGGTTACCGGGATCCGACTGGAGGTGGCCTGGTTACCGGGATCCGTCTGGAGGTGGCCTGGTTACCGGGATCCGACTGGAGGTGGCCTGGTTACCGGGATCCGTCTGGAGGTGGCCTGGTTACCGGGATCCGTCTGGAGGTAGTTTTATGCCTACCCCAAAAATGTGGTTAAATGTGTGTTAACAAAATATATACATTGGGGTCGAAAAAGACTGGCACCACTGACTGGCAATGCACAAACAATACCTTAAAGAATATAAACAATATAATTATAGAGATAAACTCAAAATACCAACATGAGAGCAATACTGTACTTTAGTAATGTTCCAATGGAACCCCAAAAAAATCATACAATTATTTAATACAAAATACATTTCACCAACATCAAGGTTTCATCATTATTGGCACTCCTCATTTAGTACTTAGTGCAACCACCTCTGGCAAGGATAACAGCATGGAGTCTTTTCCTGTAATGTTTGACCAGGTTCAGGAACACATTTGGAGGGATTTTGGACCATTCCTCTATGCAGATCCTTTCAAGATCCTTCACATTCTTGGGTTTGTGCTTATTAACTTCCCTCATCAACTCAGCCTACATGTTTTCGATTGGTTTGAGGTCCGGCCACGACAGAACATTGATTTTGTTGTCACATAACCATTTCTGTGTGGATCTTGAGGTATGGTTTGGGTCATTGTCTTGTTGGAGAGTCCACCTACGGCCAAGTCCCAGCCTTCCGCCAGAGGCAATCGGATTGTCAGTCACAATCGCCTAGGACTTAGTGGAATTGATTATGCCATTTATCTTAGCCAGTGCCCCTGGACCTCTGGAATTAAAACAGCCCCAAAACATCACTGACCCACCACCATATTTCACTGTGGGTATGAGGTTTCTCTCCTTGTATGTATCTCTGTTTCACTGTGGGTATGAGGTGACCCACCACCATATTTCACCGTGGGTATGAGGTTTCTCTCCTTGTATGTATCTCTGTTTCACTGTGGGTATGAGGTGACCCACCACCATATTTCACTGTGGGTATGAGGTTTCTCTACCTTGTATGTATCTCTGTTTCACCGTGGGTATGAGGTTTCTCTCCTTGTATGTATCTCTGTTTCACCGTGGGGTATGAGGTGACCCACCACCATATTTCACTGTGGGTATGAGGTTTCTCTACCTTGTATGTATCTCTGTTTCACCGTGGGTATGAGGTTTCTCTACCTTGTATGTATCTCTGTTTCACCGTGGGTATGAGGTTTCTCTACCTTGTATGTATCTCTGTTTCACCGTGGGTTATGAGGTTTCTCTCCTTGTATGCATCTCTGTTTCGACGTTAAACATGCCGATGCTGTTTCTGACCAAAACGTTCCATTTTGGTCTCGTCTGACCAGAGCACCTTCTTCCAGTCATAATTTAAATGACGTTTGGAAACTCCAAGCGCTTTGCATCTGTGTCTTAGGGTCAGAAAGGGTTTTTTCTTCTGGAAACCCTTCTAAAGAGCCTGTGGAGGTGAAGGTGGAGTCTGATGGGGCTTTCTTCTGGCAACCCTTCTAAAGAGCCTGTGGTTGTGGAGGTGGAGTCTGATGGGGCTTTCTTCTGGCAACCCTTCTAAAGAGCCTGTGGTTGTGGAGGTGGAGTCTGATGGTGCTTTCTTCTGGCAACCCTTCTAAAGAGTCTGTGGTTGTGGAGGTGGAGTCTGATGGGGCTTTCTTCTGGCAACCCTTCTAAAGAGCCTGTGGTTGTGGAGGTGGAGTCTGATGGGGCTTTCTTCTGGCAACCCTTCTAAAGAGCCTGTGGAGGTGGAGTCTGATGGGGCTTTCTTCTGGCAACCCTTCTAAAGAGCCTGTGGAGGTGGAGGTGGAGTCTGATGGTGCTTTCTTCTGGCAACCCTTCTAAAGAGCCTGTGGTTGTGGAGGTGGAGTCGGATGGTGCTTTCTTCTGGCAACCCTTCTAAAGAGCCTGTGGTTGTGGAGGTGGAGTCTGATGGTGCTTTTTGAAACCTGGTGACCCCAAGACACCACCAAAGGCCTGCAATTCTTTCACAGTGATTCTTGGGGTTTTGTTGCTTTTCTCACCATCCTCCTCCCTCTCCTGAGGGGCAAAATGCATTTGCATCCTTTATCCGTGAGGTTTTCAACTGTTCCATATCTTTTGAATGTTTTAATAATTGTCCTGACAGTGCTCAGTGGTATATTATAATCGTTTGTGGATCTCCTTGTAGCCATTACCAGATTTATGAAGATCTACGACCATCTGTCTCTTTTCAACTGCCAGTTCTGTTGTTTTCTTCATGGTGTTGGATGAAAAAGGGATATTGCATGCGTGTTACCTCATGTTTATACCCTAGTGAAACAGGAAGTGATGCAAGTCGCTCTGGATAAGAGCGTCTGCTAAATGACTTAAATGTAAATGTAATGGCTCAATCTAGTTCCTAAAGACTTAGATAAACGTAAAGAAGTGGAATTTAATTCCTGTTTTAATGTTGGTAGATGTTATTTACAATAATATTTAAGGGTGCCATTAATTGTTTAATCTTGATTTGGAGGACATTGATTTTTAATTAAATCAATAAATGATTTTGAAACATTAATAAAATACAGTCTTTCTCTATGTTGGTATTTTCAGTTTATCTCCATAATTATATTGTTTATATTGGGGACGGCAGGGTAGCCTAGTGGTTAGAGTGTAGGGACGGCAGGTAGCCTAGTGGTTAGAGTGTTGGACTAGTAACCGAAAGGTTGCAAGTTCGAATCCCCGAGCTGACAAGGTCAGCCCCTGAACAGGCAGTTAACCCACTGTTCCTAGGCAGTCATTGAAAATAAGAATTTGTTCTTAACTGACTTGCCTAGTAAAATAAAGGTAAAATAAAAATATATTCTTTAAAGTATTGTTTGTGCATTGCCAGTAATTTAGAGGACACACAGAGCCATGGTAAGGGTAGTCTATACGGACACACAGAGCCATAGTAAGGGTAGTCTATACGGACACACAGAGCCATGGTAAGGGTAGTCTAGAAGGACACACAGAGCCATAGTAAGGGTAGTCTAGACGGACACACAGAGCCATAGTAAGGGCAGTCTAGACGGACACACAGAGCCATGGTAAGGGTAGTCTAGAAGGACACACAGAGCCATAGTAAGGGTAGTCTAGACGGACACACAGAGCCATAGTAAGGGCAGTCTAGACGGACACACAGAGCCATGGTAAGGGTAGTCTAGACGGACACACAGAGCCATGGTAAGGGTAGTCTAGACGGACACACAGAGCCATGGTAAGGGTACTACTACCATTTATGTTACGTGCGGCTGGCCACAGGAGATTAGACCGACATGGTCCAGTATTGTCACCTCATTTCAACAGACTGTCCACAAGAGATTAGGTCAGAAGTCTTCCGGTGCCGACAGAGATGGCTGCCTCGCGTTCCTAGGAAACTATGCAGTTTTTTGTTTTTTTACGAGTTATTTCTTACATTAGTACCCCAGGTCATCTTAGGTTTCATTAAATATTTTTTTACAAGCATTTCGCTACACTCGCATTAACATCTGCTAACCATGTGTATGTGACAAATAAAATTTGATTTGGTTTAGATTAGACCGACACAGCCCGGTATTGTCACCTCAATTCAACAGGCTGTCCACAAGAGATTAGACCGACACGGCCCGGTATTGTCACCTCATTTCAACAGGCTGTCCACAAGAGATTAGACCGACACAGCCCGGTATTGTCACCTCATTTCAACAGGCTGTTCATAAGAGATTAGACCGACACAGCCCGGTATTGTCACCTCAATTCAACAGGGTGTCCACAAGAGATTAGACCGACACAGCCCGGTATTGTCACCTCATTTCAACAGGCTGTCCACAAGAGATTAGACCGACACGGCCCAGTATTGTCACCTCATTTCAACATTAACATCTGCTAACCATGTGTATGTGACAAATAAAATTTGATTTGATTTAGATTAGACCGACAGCCCGGTATTGTCACCTCAATTCAACAGGGTGTCCACAAGAGATTAGACCGACACAGCCCGGTATTGTCACCTCATTTCAACAGGCTGTCCACAAGAGATTAGACCGACACGGCCCGGTATTGTCACCTCATTTCAACAGGCTGTCCACAAGAGATTAGACCGACACGGCCCGGTATTGTCACCTCATTTCAACAGGCTGTCCACAAGAGATTAGACCGACACGGCCCGGTATTGTCACCTCATTTCAACAGGCTGTCCACAAGAGATTAGACCGACACGGCCCGGTATTGTCACCTCATTTCAACAGGCTGTCCACAAGAGATTAGACCGACACGGCCCGGTATTGCTAAATGTGGCTGACTTTCCCTCATCCGGTTCCCAATTGGATCCCACGGCCGAATCCATGCCACCAAATGTGTATTCTTCCCCATCCCACATTAAGCTCATTAACAGTTGGTAAAGGGGAAATCTGCAGTTCAAACAATAGCAAAGTGTCCACCCCACCACTGTTTTGGTAAACATAATAAGTAGACATCTGTAGGGAACTGCTTATATTTGTGTAAATTTAATTGGAAATGTTCGGTGTTTTTTTTTTTTTTTTTTTTTTTGCGTATCTCAACTCTCTTGTGTGAGACACCATTGGAGAGTGGGGTCACGGCCAGGGTCGCCGTTGGAGCAATTTGGGTTACTAGCCCAACTCTCTGACCGCTAGGCTACCTGCCGCCATGTAAACAGCTGAGAGGTGGAGCTGGTGTGTGCAGTCTGTAACAGTTGTCAAGGCCGGGCTTAGTCTGGCTGTTGGATTGAAAGCCCAGTCTGGCTAATGCAGTGTTTGGCAGACTCATTCTCTGATTGACAGATGGCAAGCTAATCAATGATTGACTGACTGACTGATTGACTGGCTGACTGATTGACTGGCTGACTGGCTGACTGATTGACTGATTGACTGGCTGACTGATTGACTGGCTGACTGGCTGACTGTCAGGTGGGACTTGAGTCTCCATGGAAGAGCTGCACACCAGGTTTTACTTTGTCACAGTACAGAGATGGATACAGGAACCCACTGCGCCACAGGGCCCACTGCGCCACAGGGCCCACTGCGCCACAGGGCCCACTGCGCCACAGGGCCCACTGCGCCACAGGGCCCACTGCGCCACAGTGCCCACTGCGCCACAGGGCCCACTGCGCCACAGGGCCCACTGCGCCACAGGGCCCACTGCGCCACAGGGCCCACTGCGCCACAGGGCCCACTGCGCCACAGGGCCCACTGCGCCACAGGTGACTCAAATCAAATATTATTCGTCACATC
>NC_060183.1:7879063-7891563 GCF_021184085.1 Oncorhynchus gorbuscha
GGGGTAGGGGATACCCCTGTTAGACCCAGAGAGGTAGAGAGGGGTAGGGGCTTCCCTTGTCAGACCCAGAGAGGTAGAGAGGGGGTAGGGGCTTCCCCTGTTAGACCCAGAGAGGTAGAGCGGGGTAGGGGCTTCCCTTGTCAGATCTAGAGAGGTAGAGAGGGGTAGGGGCTTCCCTTGTCAGATCTAGAGAGGTAGAGCGGGGTAGGGGCTTCCCTTGTCAGATCTAGAGAGGTAGAGAGGGGTAGGGGCTTCCCTTGTCAGATCTAGAGAGGGGGTAGGGGCTTCCCCTGTCAGACCCAGAGAGGTAGAGAGGGGTAGAGGATACCCCTGTTAGACCCAGAGAGTTAGAGAGGGGGTAGGGGCTTCCCCTGTTAGACCCAGAGAGGTAGAGAGGGGTAGGGGCTTCCCCTGACAGATTCAGTGAGGTAGAGAGGGGTAGGGGCTTCCCTTGTCAGATCTAGAGAGGTAGAGAGGGGTAGGGGCTTCCCCTGTCAGACCCAGAGAGGTAGAGAGGGATAGGGGCTTCCCCTGTCAGATCTAGAGAGGTAGAGCGGGGTAGGGGCTTCCCTTGTCAGATCTAGAGAGTTAGAGAGGGGTAGGGGCTTCCCTTGTCAGATCTAGAGAGGTAGAGAGGGGGTAGGGGCTTCCCCTGTCAGACCGAGAGAGGTAGAGAGGGGTAGGGGATACCCCTGTTAGACCCAGAGAGTTAGAGAGGGGGTAGGGGCTTCCCCTGTTAGACCCAGAGAGGTAGAGAGGGGTAGGGGCTTCCCCTGACAGATTCAGTGAGGTAGAGAGGGGTAGGGGCTTCCCTTGTCAGATCTAGAGAGGGGGTAGGAGCTTCCCCTGTCAGATCCAGAGAGGTAGAGAGGGGGTAGGGGCTTCTCCTGACCGATTCAGTGAGGTAGAGAGGAGTAAGGGCTTCCCCTGTCAGATCCAGAGAGGTAGAGAGGGGTAGGGGCTTCCCTTGTCAGACCCAGATAGGTAGAGAGGGGGTAGGGGCTTCCCCTGTTAGACCCAGAGAGGTAGAGCGGGGTAGGGGCTTCCCTTGTCAGATCTAGAGAGGTAGAGAGGGGTAGGGGCTTCCCTTGTCAGATCCAGAGAGGTAGAGCGGGGTAGGGGCTTCCCTTGTCAGATCTAGAGAGGTAGAGAGGGGTAGGGGCTTCCCTTGTCAGATCTAGAGAGGTAGAGAGGGGGTAGGGGCTTCCCCTGTCAGACCGAGAGAGGTAGAGAGGGGTAGGGGATACCCCTGTTAGACCCAGAGAGTTAGAGAGGGGGTAGGGGCTTCCCTGTTAGACCCAGAGAGGTAGAGAGGGGTAGGGGCTTCCCTGACAGATTCAGTGAGGTAGAGAGGGGTAGGGGCTTCCCCTGTCAGACCCAGAGAGGTAGAGAGGGGTAGGGGCTTCCCTGTCAGACCCAGAGAGGTAGAGAGGGATAGGGGCTTCCCCTGTCAGATCTAGAGAGGCAGAGAGGGGTAGGGGCTTCCCCTGTCAGATCTAGAGAGGCAGAGAGGGGTAGGGGCTTCCCCTGACAGATTCAGTGAGGTAGAGCGGGGTAGGGGCTTCCCCTGTCAGACCCAGAGAGGTAGAGAGGGATAGGGGCTTCCCCTGACATATTTAGTGAGGTAGAGAGGGGTAGGGGCTTCCCCTGTCAGATCTAGAGAGGCAGAGAGGGGTAGGGGCTTCCCCTGACAGATTCAGTGAGGTAGAGCGGGGTAGGGGCTTCCCCTGTCAGATTCAGTGAGGTAGAGCGGGGTAGGGCCTTCCCCTGTTAGATCCAGAGAGGTAGAGAGGGGTAGGGGCTTCCCCTGACAGATCCAGAGAGGTAGAGAGGGGGTAGGGGCTTCCCCTGTCAGACCCAGAGAGGTATAGAGGAGTAGGGGCTTCCCCTGTCAGATCCAAAGAGGTAGAGAGGGGGTAGGGGCTTCCCCTGTCAGATCTGTTGAGGTAGAGAGGGGTAGGGGCTTCCCCTGTCAGATCTGTTGAGGTAGAGAGGGGGTAGGGGCTTCCCCTGTCAGATCCAAAGAGGTAGAGAGGGGGTAGGGGCTTCCCCTGTCAGATCTGTTGAAGTAGAGAGGGGGTAGGGGCTTCCCCTGTCAGATCCAGAGAGGTAGAGCGGGGTAGGGGCTTCCCTTGTCAGATCTAGAGAGGTAGAGAGGGGTAGGGGCTTCCCTTGTCAGATCTAGAGAGGTAGAGCGGGGTAGGGGCTTCCCTTGTCAGATCTAGAGAGGTAGAGAGGGGTAGGGGCTTCCCTTGTCAGATCTAGAGAGGGGGTAGGGGCTTCCCCTGTCAGACCGAGAGAGGTAGAGAGGGGTAGAGGATACCCCTGTTAGACCCAGAGAGTTAGAGAGGGGGTAGGGGCTTCCCCTGTTAGACCCAGAGAGGTAGAGAGGGGTAGGGGCTTCCCCTGACAGATTCAGTGAGGTAGAGAGGGGTAGAGGATACCCCTGTTAGACCCAGAGAGTTAGAGAGGGGGTAGGGGCTTCCCCTGTTAGACCCAGAGAGGTAGAGAGGGGTAGGGGCTTCCCCTGACAGATTCAGTGAGGTAGAGAGGGGTAGGGGCTTCCCTTGTCAGATCTAGAGAGGTAGAGAGGGGTAGGGGCTTCCCCTGTCAGACCCAGAGAGGTAGAGAGGGATAGGGGCTTCCCCTGTCAGATCTAGAGAGGCAGAGAGGGGTAGGGGCTTCCCCTGTTAGATCCAGAGAGGTAGAGAGGGGTAGGGGCTTCCCCTGACAGATCCAGAGAGGTAGAGAGGGGGTAGGGGCTTCCCCTGTCAGACCCAGAGAGGTATAGAGGAGTAGGGGCTTCCCCTGTCAGATCCAAAGAGGTAGAGAGGGGGTAGGGGCTTCCCCTGTCAGATCTGTTGAGGTAGAGAGGGGTAGGGGCTTCCCCTGTCAGATCTGTTGAGGTAGAGAGGGGGTAGGGGCTTCCCCTGTCAGATCCAAAGAGGTAGAGAGGGGGTAGGGGCTTCCCCTGTCAGATCTGTTGAGGTAGAGAGGGGGTAGGGGCTTCCCCTGTCAGATCCAGAGACGCCGAGAGGGGTTAGGGGCTTCCCCTGACCGATTCAGTGAGGTAGAGCGGGGTAGGGCCTTCCCCTGTCAGATTCAGTGAGGTAGAGCGGGGTAGTGGCTTCCGCTGTCAGATCCAGAGACGCCGAGAGGGGTTAGGGGCTTCCCCTGTCAGATTCAGTGAGGTAGAGCGGGGTAGGGCCTTCCCCTGTCAGACCGAGAGAGGTAGAGAGGGGTAGGGGATACCCCTGTTAGACCCAGAGAGGTAGAGAGGGGTAGGGGCTTCCCTTGTCAGACCCAGAGAGGTAGAGAGGGGGTAGGGGCTTCCCCTGTTAGACCCAGAGAGGTAGAGCGGGGTAGGGGCTTCCCTTGTCAGATCTAGAGAGGTAGAGAGGGGTAGGGGCTTCCCTTGTCAGATCTAGAGAGGTAGAGCGGGGTAGGGGCTTCCCTTGTCAGATCTAGAGAGGTAGAGAGGGGTAGGGGCTTCCCTTGTCAGATCTAGAGAGGGGGTAGGGGCTTCCCCTGTCAGACCGAGAGAGGTAGAGAGGGGTAGAGGATACCCCTGTTAGACCCAGAGAGTTAGAGAGGGGGTAGGGGCTTCCCCTGTTAGACCCAGAGAGGTAGAGAGGGGTAGGGGCTTCCCCTGACAGATTCAGTGAGGTAGAGAGGGGTAGAGGATACCCCTGTTAGACCCAGAGAGTTAGAGAGGGGGTAGGGGCTTCCCCTGTTAGACCCAGAGAGGTAGAGAGGGGTAGGGGCTTCCCCTGACAGATTCAGTGAGGTAGAGAGGGGTAGGGGCTTCCCTTGTCAGATCTAGAGAGGTAGAGAGGGGTAGGGGCTTCCCCTGTCAGACCCAGAGAGGTAGAGAGGGATAGGGGCTTCCCCTGTCAGATCTAGAGAGGCAGAGAGGGGTAGGGGCTTCCCCTGTCAGATCTAGAGAGGCAGAGAGGGGTAGGGGCTTCCCCTGACAGATTCAGTGAGGTAGGGCGGGGTAGGGGCTTCCCCTGTCAGATCTAGAGAGGCAGAGAGGGGTAGGGGCTTCCCCTGACAGATTCAGTGAGGTAGAGAGGGGTAGGGGCTTCCCCTGTCAGATCTAGAGAGGCAGAGAGGGGTAGGGGCTTCCCCTGACAGATTCAGTGAGGTAGAGTGGGGTAGGGGCTTCCCCTGTCAGATTCAGTGAGGTAGAGCGGGGTAGGGCCTTCCCCTGTTAGATCCAGAGAGGTAGAGAGGGGTAGGGGCTTCCCCTGACAGATCCAGAGAGGTAGAGAGGGGGTAGGGGCTTTCCCTGTCAGACCCAGAGAGGTATAGAGGAGTAGGGGCTTCCCCTGTCAGATCCAAAGAGGTAGAGAGGGGTAGGGGCTTCCCCTGTCAGATCTGTTGAGGTAGAGAGGGGGTAGGGGCTTCCCCTGTCAGATCTGTTGAGGTAGAGAGGGGGTAGGGGCTTCCCCTGTCAGATCCAGAGACGCCGAGAGGGGTTAGGGGCTTCCCCTGTCAGATTCAGTGAGGTAGAGCGGGGTAGTGGCTTCCCCTGTTAGACCCAGAAAGGTATAGAGGAGTAGGGGCTTCCCCTGTTAGACCCAGAAAGGTATAGAGGAGTAGGGGCTTCCCCTGTCAGATTCAGTGAGGTAGAGCGGGGTAGTGGCTTCCCCTGTTAGACCCAGAAAGGTATAGAGGAGTAGGGGCTTCCCCTGTTAGACCCAGAAAGGTATAGAGGAGTAGGGGCTTCCCCTGTTAGACCCAGAGAGGTAGAGAGGGATAGGGGCTTCCCCTGTCAGATCTAGAGAGGCAGAGAGGGGTAGGGGCTTCCCCTGTCAGATCTAGAGAGGCAGAGAGGGGTAGGGGCTTCCCCTGACAGATTCAGTGAGGTAGAGCGGGGTAGGGGCTTCCCCTGTCAGACCCAGAGAGGTAGAGAGGGATAGGGGCTTCCCCTGACATATTTAGTGAGGTAGAGAGGGGTAGGGGCTTCCCCTGTCAGATCTAGAGAGGCAGAGAGGGGTAGGGGCTTCCCCTGACAGATTCAGTGAGGTACAGCGGGGTAGGGGCTTCCCCTGTTAGATCCAGAGAGGTATAGAGGAGTAGGGGCTTCCCCTGTTAGACCCAGAGAGGTAGAGAGGGATAGGGGCTTCCCCTGTCAGATCTAGAGAGGCAGAGAGGGGTAGGGGCTTCCCCTGACAGATTCAGTGAGGTAGAGCGGGGTAGGGCCTTCCCCTGTTAGATCCAGAGAGGTAGAGAGGAGTAGGGGCTTCCCCTGACCGATCCAGAGAGGTAGAGAGGGGTAGGGGCTTCCCCTGTCAGACCGAGAGGTAGAGAGGGGTAGGGGCTTCCCCTGTCAGACCGAGAGGTAGAGAGGGGGTAGGGGCTTCCCCTGTCAGATCCAGAGTGTCTGCATTCTGCTTAATATGGTTTGGCAATACTACTCGTCAGAGATAGGAGTTTTGGCCTGATGTGAGCTCAGTATAGTAGATGCCTGGGATTCCCCTGTCAGGTTAGCTTGTCAGTACTACTCAGCACCAGCAGTCTGTTGTGTTGTTTTGGAACAGTAGACGGAGTCCTTAGTTCCCCTGTCAGCCCTGGACCCAGAAACAGTTTCTCCTCAGCTCTGGAGAGACAAAGATGGCCTTGACCCATCACTGGAGAGAAACCGGGAGTTGATTAGCCTGCCGAATACTTGGAGGGACGTTAGTTTGGAGCGAACAGCTCTCTCTATCTCAGCCAGCAGTCTCTCTCTCTCTCTCTCTCTCTCTCTCTCTCTCTCTCTCTCTCTCTCTCTCTCTGTCTCTCTGTCTCTCTGTCTCTCTGTCTCTCTGTCTCTCTGTCTCTCTGTCTCTCTGTCTCTCTGTCTCTCTGTCTCTCTCTCTCTCTCTCTCTCTCTCTCTCTCTCTCTCTCTCTCTCTCTCTCTCTCTCTCTCTCAGCCAGCAGTCATTAATTTTGAAGGAGAAACTGGCATCTGTTCTGAGGAGAACTGAAAGGTGAGGGAGAGAGGCATTGCAGTCAGGGCTCTGAGTGTTCTGTGCTGAAGTGGGTTTTAATAGCGCTGCCATTATACTAGCATGAGAGGAGACACAGGCAGCCACACACACACACCCTCATGAGAGGAGACACAGGCAGACACACACACACACACACACACACCCTCATGAGGGGAGACACAGGCAGCCACACACACACACCCTCATGAGAGGAGACACAGGCAGCCACACACACACACCCTCATTAGAGGAGACACAGGCAGCCACACACACACTCATGAGAGAGACACAGGCAGCCACACACACCCTAGAGAGAGAGACAGGCAGCCACACACACCCTAGAGAGAGAGACAGGCAGCCACACACACCCTAGAGAGAGAGACAGGCAGCCACACACACCCTAGAGAGAGAGACAGGCAGCCACACACACCCTAGAGAGAGAGACAGGCAGCCACACACACCCTAGAGAGAGAGAGACAGGCAGCCACACACACCCTAGAGAGAGAGAGACAGGCAGCCACACACACCCTAGAGAGAGAGACAGGCAAGCCACACACACACCCTAGAGAGAGAGACAGGCAGCCACACACACACCCTAGAGAGACAGGCAGCCACACACACACCCTAGAGAGAGAGACAGGCAAGCCACACACACACCCTAGAGAGAGAGACAGGCAAGCCACAGACACACCCTAGAGAGAGAGACAGGCAAGCCACACACACACCCAAGAGAGAGAGACAGGCAAGCCACACACACACCCTAGAGAGAGAGACAGGCAAGCCACACACACACCCTAGAGAGAGAGACAGGCAAGCCACACACACACCCTAGAGAGAGAGACAGGCAAGCCACACACACACCCAAGAGAGAGACAGGCAAGCCACACACACACACCCAAGAGAGAGATTCAGGCAGGCCACACACACACCCTAGAGAGAGAGACAGGCAGGCCACACACACACCCTAGAGAGAGAGACAGGCAGCCACACACACCCTAGAGAGAGAGACAGGCAGGCCACACACACCCTAGAGAGAGAGAGACAGTCAGCCACACACACCCTAGATAGAGAGACAGGCAGCCACACACACCCTAGAGAGAGAGACAGGCAGCCACACACACCCTAGAGAGAGAGACAGGCAGCCACACACCCTAGAGAGAGAGACAGGCAGCCACACACACCCTAGAGAGAGAGACAGGCAGGCCACACACACCCTAGAGAGAGAGAGACAGGCAGCCACACACACCCTAGAGAGAGAGACAGGCAGCCACACACACCCTAGAGAGAGAGACTGGCAGCCACACACACCCTAGAGAGAGAGACAGGCAGCCACACACCCTAGAGAGAGAGACAGGCAGCCACACACACCCTAGAGAGAGAGACAGGCAGCCACACACCCTAGAGAGAGAGACAGGCAGCCACACACACCCTAGAGGGAGAGACAGGCAGCCACACACCCTAGAGAGAGAGAGGGGTGCAGTAGACATACACAAGGGTCTCATATCAGAGCCCTAGAGACTTGGATCTTGACGATGGGATGGGGGTAAGACAAAGGGGGAGGGGTACAGTAGCTAAGGGAATGGGGGAGGGGGGGGGGAGTATGCGTATGAAATCATGTTGTTTTCTCCTGCCCCCCTCCAGAGGTGACGGTGGTGTACCAGAATGGACTGCCGGTGATCTCGGTCAGTTTGCCGTCCCGTAGGGAGCGATGCCAGTTCACTCTGAAGCCCCTCAGTGACTGTGTTGGGGTGTTCCTCACACAGCTGCAGACAGAGGACAGGGGTATCGACCGAGTGGCCATCTACTCTACAGGTAACACACACATACACACTGCTCAAAAAAATAAAGGGAACACTTAAACAACACAATGTAACTCCAAGTCAATCACACTTCTGTGAAATCAAACTGTCCACTTAGGAAGCAACACTGATTGACAATACATTTCACATGCTTTTGTGCAAATGGAATAGACAACAGGTGTATCTATCCTACCCTGCCTTTCTAAGGTCTTCAAAAGCCAAGTTAACAAATAGATCACCGACCATTTCGAATCGCACCGTACCTTCTCCATGATGCAATCTGGTTTCCGAGCTGGTCACGGGTGCACCTCCGCCACCACGCTCAAGGTACTAAACGATATCATAACCGCCATCGATAATAGACAGTACTGTGCAGCCGTCTTCATCGACCTGGCCAAGGCTTCCAACTCTGTCAATCACCACATTCTATCGGCAAACTCAACAGCCTTGGTTTCTCAAATGATTGCCTCGCCTGGTTCCCCAACTACTTCTCAGACAGAGTTCAGTGTGTCAAATCGGAGGGCTTGTTGTCCGGACCTCTGGCAGTCTCTATACATCAATGATGTCGCTCCTGCTGCTGGTGATTCTCTGATCCACCTCTACGCAGACGACACCATTCTGTATACCTCTGGCCCTTCTTTGGACACTGTGTTAACTAACCTCCAGACGAGCTTCAATGCCGTACAGCGCTCCTTCCGTGGCCTACAACTGCTCTTAAATACAAGTAAAACTAAATGCATGCTATTCAACCGATCACTGCCTGCACCCGCCCTCCAGCATCACTACTCTGGACGGTTTTGACTTATCTGGACAACTACAAATACCTAGGTGTCTGGTTAGACTGTAAACTCTCCTTCCAGACTCACATTAAGCATCTTCAATCCAAAATTAATTAAATCTAGAAACGGCTTCCTATTTCGCAACAAAGCCTCCTTCACTCATGCTGCCAAACATGGTCCTTCTGTAGCTCAGTTGGTAGAGCATGGCGCTTGTAACGCCAGGGTAGTGGGTTCGATCCCCGGGACCACCCATACGTAGAATGTATGCACACATGACTGTAAGTCGCTTTGGATAAAAGCGTCTGCTAAATGGCATATATTATTATTATTATTATTATTTATTATTATTATATCATACCCTTGCAGAACTGACTATTCTACCGATCCTCGACTTCGGAGATGTCATTTACAAAATAGCCTCCAACTATCTACTCACCAAACTGGATGTAGTCTATCACAGTGCCATCCGTTTTGTCACCAAAGCCCCATATACTACCCACCACTGCGACCTGTATGCTCTCGTTGGCTGGCCCTCGCTTCATACTCATCGCCAAAGCCACTGGCTCCAGGTCATCTATAAGTCTCTGCTAGGTAAAGCCCCACCTTATCTCAGCTCACTGGTCACAATAGCAGCACCCACCTGTAGCACGTGCTCCAGCATGTATATCTCACTGGTCATCCCCAAAGCCAATTCCTCTTTGGCCGCCTCTCCTTCCAGTTCTCTGCTGCCAATGACTGGAACGAACTGCAAAAATCATTGAAGCTGGAGACTCGTATCTCCCTCAATAACTTTAAGGATCAGAGCAGCTCACAGATCACTGCATCTGTACACAGCCCATCTGTAAATGGCCCATCCAACTACCTCATCCCCATACTGTTATTTATTTGATTTATCTTGCTTCTTTGCACCCCAGTATCTCTACTTGCACATTCATCTTCTGCACATCTACCATTCCAGTGTTTAATTGCTATATTGTAATTACTTCGTAACTGTGGCCTATTTATTGCTTTACCTCCCTTATCTTACCTCATTTACACTCACTGTATATAGACTTTCTCTATTGTATTATTGACTGTACGTTTGTTTACTCCATGTGTAACTCTGTGTTGTTGTATGTGTCGCACTGCTTTGCTTTATCTTGGCCAGGTCGCAGTTGTAAATGAGAACTTGTTCTCAACTGGCCGACCTGGTTAAATAAAGGTGTTCTCAACTAGCCTACCTGGTTAAATAAAGGTGTTCTCAACTAGCCTACCTGGTTAAATAAAGGTGTTCTCAACTGGCCGACCTGGTTAAATAAAGGTGTTCTCAACTAGCCTACCTGGTTAAATAAAGGTGTTCTCAACTAGCCTACCTGGTTAAATAAAGGTGTTCTCAACTAGCCTACCTGGTTAAATAAAGGTGTTCTCAACTGGCCTACCTGGTTAAATAAAGGTGTTCTCAACTAGCCTACCTGGTTAAATAAAGGTGTTCTCAACTAGCCTACCTGGTTAAATAAAGGTGTTCTCAACTAGCCTACCTGGTTAAATAAAGGTGTTCTCAACTAGCCTACCTGTTTAAATAAAGGTGAAATAAAATAAACAACACACAACCACACAGCTATACCACAACCACACAGCTATACCACAACCACACAGCTATACCACAACCATGAAGAGCATGTAGGCCGTCATTGTAAATAAGAATTTGTTCTTAACTGACTTGCCTAGTTAAATAAAGGTACAATTTTATAAAATGCTGTGCCTTAAATTAGTTAAGTAAAGGTTAAGTAAAGGCTACATAAAATTAAATTAAACACTTGCTTTAATCCTGGTTGTTGTAGACACTAGTTAACCACTCTGTTCTACCAGTACTAATCCTGGTTGTTGTAGACACGAGTTAACCACTCTGTTCTATCAGTAGTAATCCTGGTTGTTGTAGACACGAGTTAACCACTCTGTTCTATCAGTAGTAATCCTGGTTGTTGTAGACACTAGTTAACCACTCTGTCAGTAGTAATCCTGGTTGTTGTAGACACTAGTTAACCACTCTGTCAGTAGTAATCCTGGTTGTTGTAGACACGAGTTAACCACTCTGTTCTACCAGTACTAATCCTGGTTGTTGTAGACACGAGTTAACCACTCTGTTCTATCAGTAGTAATCCTGGTTGTTGTAGACACGAGTTAACCACTCTGTTCTATCAGTAGTAATCCTGGTTGTTGTAGACACGAGTTAACCACTCTGTTCTATCAGTAGTAATCCTGGTTGTTGTAGACACTAGTTAACCACTCTGTTCTATCAGTAGTAATCCTGGTTGTTGTAGACACGAGTTAACCACTCTGTTCTATCAGTAGTAATCCTGGTTGTTGTAGACACGAGTTAACCACTCTGTCAGTAGTAGTCCTGGTTGTTGTAGACACGAGTTAACCACTCTGTTCTATCAGTAGTAATCCTGGTTGTTGTAGACACGAGTTAACCACTCTATCAGTAGTAATCCTGGTTGTTGTAGACACGAGTTAACCACTCTGTTCTATCAGTAGTAATCCTGGTTGTTGTAGACACGAGTTAACCACTCTATCAGTAGTAATCCTGGTTGTTGTAGACACGAGTTAACCACTCTGTTCTATCAGTAGTAATCCTGGTTGTTGTAGACACTAGTTAACCACTCTGTCAGTAGTAATCCTGGTTGTTGTAGACACGAGTTAACCACTCTATCAGTAGTAATCCTGGTTGTTGTAGACACGAGTTAACCACTCTGTTCTATCAGTAGTAATCCTGGTTGTTGTAGACACTAGTTAACCACTCTGTCAGTAGTAATCCTGGTTGTTGTAGACACGAGTTAACCACTCTATCAGTAGTAATCCTGGTTGTTGTAGACACGAGTTAACCACTCTGTTCTATCAGTAGTAATCCTAGTTGTTGTAGACACGAGTTAACCACTCTGTCAGTAGTAATCCTGGTTGTTGTAGACACTAGTTAACCACTCTGTCAGTACTAATCCTGGTTGTTGTAGACACGAGTTAACCACTCTGTTCTATCAGTAGTAATCCTGGTTGTTGTAGACACGAGTTAACCACTCTGTTCTATCAGTAGTAATCCTGGTTGTTGTAGACACGAGTTAACCACTCTGTTCTATCAGTAGTAATCCTGGTTGTTGTAGACACTAGTTAACCACTCTGTCAGTAGTAATCCTGGTTGTTGTAGACACGAGTTAACCACTCTATCAGTAGTAATCCTGGTTGTTGTAGACACGAGTTAACCACTCTGTTCTATCAGTAGTAATCCTAGTTGTTGTAGACACTAGTTAACCACTCTGTCAGTAGTAATCCTGGTTGTTGTAGACACTAGTTAACCACTCTGTCAGTAGTAATCCTGGTTGTTGTAGACACGAGTTAACCACTCTGTTCTACCAGTACTAATCCTGGTTGTTGTAGACACGAGTTAACCACTCTGTTCTATCAGTAGTAATCCTGGTTGTTGTAGACACTAGTTAACCACTCTGTCAGTAGTAATCCTGGTTGTTGTAGACACGAGTTAACCACTCTGTTCTATCAGTAGTAATCCTGGTTGTTGTAGACACGAGTTAACCACTCTGTTCTACCAGTACTAATCCTGGTTGTTGTAGACACGAGTTAACCACTCTGTTCTATCAGTAGTAATCCTGGTTGTTGTAGACACTAGTTAACCACTCTGTTCTATCAGTAGTAATCCTGGTTGTTGTAGACACGAGTTAACCACTCTGTTCTATCAGTAGTAATCCTGGTTGTTGTAGACACGAGTTAACCACTCTATCAGTACTAATCCTGGTTGTTGTAGACACTAGTTAACCACTCTATCAGTAGTAATCCTGGTTGTTGTAGACACTAGTTAACCACTCTGTCAGTAGTAATCCTGGTTGTTGTAGACACTAGTTAACCACTCTGTTCTATCAGTACTAATCCTGGTTGTTGGAGACGCTAGTTAACTGCA